>NW_027225632.1:27500-177500 GCF_038994185.2 Dermacentor albipictus | reverse complement strand
ACCCATTTCGTTGGTTCGATTGTTCGCAGCTGAGCCATTCTCTTCTCCTTTGTCTAACTACAAACGGAGTTTGAATCCTTTGCTTGCAGGTTCCGTCAGCCGCGGTATGAGGGCCTCCGCTGAGGGTGCATTTCGGTGTACATTTGTGCGTATCATCCGGGTTGCTCGCACCACAGCCGTGGCAGATTGCATTTTCAGGGGTTGTGAAAACGTCAGCTCTGTGGCCAAGCCTTTCGCATGCATAGCAAACGTCAGTTTGTCTGCGATAGAGCGAGCATTTGACCAAACTGGGACCACATTTTACGTAGTCCGGGAGATTGAGTCGACCAAGCAGGATAACTACCATGCTTGTGTTCTTGATTCTTTTCACTTCGAGGGCACTTGGATTCTTAGCTTGAATGATTAGGCGTTTGAGTTCCTGTAGATTGATGGTTGAAGTAAATGTCGTGAATAACTCACTCGCATGAGTTTTCGGGGGCCGTGATATATGCACTAACTTCGTAATTTGCTTGTCCCATAAGTATCTCTTTCACATCGGCATAGGTCATGGCATTGCGCTTCAATGGTGTGCTTGCCACCAATATGTTTGGCACCATGTTTGGACATATGATAACCTCCACCGTATTGACCTCCGTAAGTGTAAGAGTGGTAGTGAGGGCCAGGGTAACTCTGAGATCGCCCATCTTCTTGATGCCCAGTTCTCCACGGGGATGGATTGTGACTCGAACATGCTCTTTCCGTAATCGAGGCAATCTCGAAGCAGTGGTTAGCCGTGTCTTGACACTCGCCGGAGTCTGGATTTATTCCCGCCATGTGGCGTGTCGGTGACTCGGCCATCCTGCCGGAGCGGGTCCTGGCTAATGGGTTTTCGCTTGTACAATGTCGTGGTGAGCATCGGGAACATCGTGGCTTGAGCGTGCGGAGCCGCGCTCAGCTCTGCCGCCGAGCCTGCGTCGGGGAGAGGTCGCACAAAAAAGTCCTTGACCTATTGGGAAAATCTCCACCCACCGTTGAAAACTTGGTTTCGGTGTAATTCTTGCAACTTTAGGCGTCGATTGGCACTGACATCTTCATGATTGAAGCAAATATACGACCTTAATCACGTAGCGAAGCAGGAGATGCAGATAATAACGCGCGCTCTCAGTTCTTCCTTTTCAATAAGTTGGTAATTAAACTTAATTAAAGAATGAGTTATCGGGAAAGCAAAAAATTGCCTGAAATACTATAGGCTATTGCGAATAGTATACGTGTGGTTCAGTTTGCTTCCTACGCGCCTTTCATATTTAAATTCTTCGCTCAAGTTACATGGGACACCCTGTATAGGGGTCCCTGTTTGAAACTTTCTCAAATGTAGTTCAAATGGGCCAAGGATAGCCTGTTCCAAAATGCAGTGCAATCCCTGGACCAAATTATTTAGCTCATTCGTGGGATGAGTCCCGATTTCTTAATTTCATAATTTGGCATTTATCGTTATATTTTTTGTACCAGTTCATTCAAGATCCACTGATGGGCCTCATTGTACAATCCACTGTTAACTATGCGTGGCTGTCTTGCAAGGTCAATATGTAGTCTACGCAAAAGTGTGGGATGTGTACAAAGTAACAGTTCAGACACCTGAAATATGGGATGGAATAAGATTTCTTAAGTTAGCATTTGTTTCTTTTACTAATTTTATTGTGTTAGTACATGTAGAATACTAGTGACTGGCATGCTTACAATGTACGCCATTTTTTTTTAATCCAGGCAGTTTTCTTAATGATGGGGAAAATTTTTTTTGTCTTTTGTCATAAAGCCAATATAAATATTTTATTATATTTGTTAAATTTGTTGTATGTAATAACTATTTCTCTCTTTCAGTGCGTGTGTCATGTGTTTTTCCTCTCGGCGAGCAGAAACTGCTCGCAAAGGTGCTTGCCAGCCATTGAGGCACTGCCGATTACTTGCGTTTTCACGGGGATGACAACATGGGAGCACAATGTTTGCAAAGCGGGGCTCTGTGATCAGTGAAAGGAAAAGATTATGAATAAATGCGGTGACGGGTTCTTTCGCTATTGAAGCCCGCCACTTTGTCAAATTAGCAATGGCCTTGTGCCGTCCTGGAGATCCGTTTTTCCACGATTGGGCCACGTGTAGTGAGCACGCGGCGACATGCTTCCTGGTGCCTCGCGCGCCTGCCCAGGGGCAGACGGAATACATCAGGCCAAAGTGTCGGACGCCGGCGATTGCTCCAAGCTGTGGTATTCATAGAGGCGAAACAACTGCTTGGGCGGCAGCTCCACGGGCGGCGGCGTTTCCTTAAGCCTTGATCACCGGCATCAGACATTTCAGCTTGCGGTGCTCCGTCTGTAATGTAACGTAATGTTTCTAATGTGAAGGTCTACGCGTGTTCCAATCAATTCCAGATGTATTAAAATCAGACGCTGTAGCAGCTTGGGAAAGTTGGTGTAACATTCTTTCTCAACGGCGCAAACGACAAGGACGAGACGAGCGCACATACACAGCGCTGAACTTACAACTGCGGCGATTTTCACTGCTTAAATACGGTGGCAACCAATCTCGAACGAAAATACATAGACACGCAAGATTGGCGAGAATGACAGTACCTGAGCACAGGGCTACAGTGACTCATGAACAGCTGTGCGCATGTTTCCTATTTATCCATAAGAAAACGCAGTTCTTTTCTTTTTTGACAAAGCTATGCAGGCGGCGCTTACGCATTTGTCTTTGAATTTGTAGATTTCATGGGCTGCAATATTCTCTAGTCATGTTTGCGCGATTATCTGACAACATGCTGCACTGACTCAAAATGGAACAACAAGGCACTTTCTTATTCTTTTGTCTTTGTTCCATGCAGTCTCTGCAATGAATGCCCAGATGACCGGAGGCGGTGTTGCTCCCGTTGTTGTTTATGTGTATGTGCACCCCTCTCATTCTTGTCCTTTGTGCTGTTGAAAAAAAAAAGAATTAGAATCACTAAGAAGGATTACTCTGTGCTTGCCATGAGAAGGTATTACACTTTAAATGGAAGAGAGGACCTCAACAAAACGGACAGGGGAAATGTTATGCAGTACAGAGAAAGATCCCATTCCGACCTTTGACCATATAAATCATGAATTAATTCTCCGGAAGCTTGAATGATACGGTTCTCGCGGGCACGCAGCATCCATAGTCAGCTGCCTTCATGTCACAAACTCTCCCTGTCCGCTACGGTTTTTCGCAAGGAAGCAGAATCGGTTGCTTTCTCTTTAGTCTTTATACCAACGACATCGTCAATGCATTTCCCCTCACAAAATTTATTATATGCGCAGATGATACGAGCATATTCTTATCTGACGAAAATTCCAATGATCTAATAGATACAGAAAACTGATGCTCAAACACCTAGACAAACGGACACAAAAAATGCATTGCAAATAATGTGAACAAAACAAAAGCAGTTGTTTTGTGGGCCGAAAATAAACAGGTTACTTTACAAAACAAATGTACTTTAGATCTCGTCTGCTGGAAATACTACCACAGTTCAAAACTCTGGGCGCTGTGTTTAACCAGCAGATGTCCTGGGACGACCATGTGGTCCACATTAACTCCTAGTTGTCACAAATAATTGGTCTGCTCTATCGCAACCGTGAAATCTTACCGTCTTTTGTTATGATGCTAGTTTATTACTCTTTATTTCATTCTCGCCGTAACTATTGTAGTCTTATCTGGGGAACTACAACGCAGACAAACCTGAACGAATTACTTATTACTAAAAAAGCAATGCCGATTGTTAAGGAATTACTGAGGTTACATAACACAATAATACTTTAATAATACTTTATTGCGCCAAGTATTGAAAGAATGTACAAACATCCGGCCTGCCAAAGCCTCATTGGGCTTGAGTGGCAGAGCCCGACAGGCAGCGGAACCACGCAGATAAACACACAGGCATGAACGCACATGAAAAGTTACAGAACATTAAATTACTATAGGGGCAAAAAAAATAATAAAAAATAGACACGGAACCCAAGTTACATATATAAAAAAAACACAACAGAGTAAAGAGCAAGGAAGGAAAATAAAATAGCATGAAAATACTCAGATAAGTGCAACAAATACTGCAGTAACTAGCGAATTCACAGGATTCATTTGATAAGTGGTGGAGCATGCGTGTACAACGTCGTACACCCACTAAGTAGCGTATCGCAGCATCTTTTTTATTTTATATTTAGTTTTTGCACGGCGAACACTTGGAGGCAACCTATTGAAGTAAAAGGGAACGTAAAAATCTCTTACGCGCTTTCCATATCTTGTAAACCGTCGGGGAATACAAAAAGCTTCCTTCGGTCGAAGAGACCGTGTGGGAACATACGGAATTTTATAGTCACTAAACCAAAAATGTTTCAGGACAATAGTTTCCATCAAAAGGCGATCAAAATCAGGTAGCGAAAATACCTTAAAAACATCAGAATTGGGGGGCAGGCCTAAATCATAGCCAATATTTTTTAACAGAGATCTTAGGAGAGAATTGATCCTGTTCTTCCAACGAACTGCACAGTGACCATAGATCGTTATGCCATAACGCAGTACGCTATAACCGAGAGCGTTTACAATAGCTTTGCGTATTGAGAGTGGCATATAGTATCTAATGTTATACAGCACACAGGAGACGGTTCGGAGCTTTTTACAAATGTGGGATAAGTGGTCATTCCAAGAAAGAGCACTGTCAAAGTATAATCCTAGGTATTTCACAGTAGTTTTATAGCTCAGGGGTAGACATTGACATTGAGAACAATTAGATCCGTGCAAGAGCAGCTGTTGGTTCAAATCTACTTTCTTCATCGGGCTGTGAAAACATATAAGTTGGGTCTTAGAGCTGTTTACTTTGATTAGGTTGCGTGAGAACCAGTCCATAGCAATAGTTGCTGCAGCTTGAAGAGAAGAAAGGGAGTCAGAGTAGTTCGGCGACTGGGATACGAGGACAGTATCGTCAGCGTACTGATACAGGCTTGCAGGCACGGCGTTTGAAAGGTCGTTCACGTAGACGTTAAATAACAGCGGACTAATTATGGAACCTTGCGGAACGCCAGCTTTTATTAGCAAAGAAGCACTCTTTGCCCGCCCAACCGAGACGTACTGCGTTCTCTGCTGCAAAAAATTTTTCAAAAGCGAGAAAAACACTCCACGGAAGCCTAACCTGGATAGTTTACACAATAACAGAGTGTGACAAACGCTGTCAAAAGCCTTGCTGACATCCAGAAACAGTGCACACACCACTTGGTTACATTCAAAAGAACGATTTAACATGTCAGAAAAGTCCTCCAAGAGCACTTCCGTCCCTTTACCTTGTACAAAGCCATACTGACGCGGTGACAGGGTTTTGTGCTTATCTAAGAAACTTGTCATTGTAAACAGCAGATGTTTTTCTAATATTTGAGTCAAACAGGGCAAGACTGAAATAGGACGATAATTTTCATATCTGTTATGTGCACCACCTTTGTGAATTGGGGTAATAATTGCCGCTTTCATGTTCGGCGGGATCATGCCACTTGAGATAATGCTGTTGAACAGCGACAGCAACACTCCTTTAAGTATGTCGAACAAGGTTCGCAGATCATCAACTGAAATGCCATCTATTCCCATAGATCTATTTCGCTTAAGACCGAAAATAATTGAACGTAAATCATCCTCACTTAGCAAAGGTAGGTGTGCGGATTCGACAGTGCTGTGCTTAAGAGTACAAAATTCGGGATGCTGTTGCGCACTACCCGAAACTTGCGAAAAAAACTTGTTGAATTCATTAGCTATGTGTTCTTCATCAGTGCCAAAATACGACACGAAATCTTTTCCATCATTGCCACGCCTTTTGACACCTCTTAGATTATTAACCAAAGACCATGTTTTTCTAGTATCTGAGCCTGCTTTTTTAAACTTGTTACGGAAATGTACTCGTTTTGCCTGACGAATCATTGCGTTCACTTTATTTCTCGCAACCTTAAATTTTGACCGTAGCAGGACAGAAGCAGGTGCCCTTTTCGACTGGGCCCAGAGCAAATCCTTTTCTTTTATAGCTGATAGTATTTTGGAGGTCATCCACAAGTTTTCTTCATTGCGCTGCCTGATTTCAACCACGCGAGTAGCCGCTTTCTTAAACTCTTGTACTATTTCAACAAGTTTATCATAAATGTCTATCGGGGACACTTTTTCCAAAAACACTTCCCAATCGTATTCCGATGCCAGTCTATAGAAGATTTTGGGATCACAGATGGATATTTCCCTTTTGCCGCGAACCGCTGTTGGAGGGTTCGATTTCCGGGCTAAAGAGCAACAAACAAAGTAATGGTCTGATAGTTTTGCTTCGACGATAGCAGACTGTATGGCGAAATTCGGAGCTCTTATATTTATATGGTCGATGCAAGAGACTACCAGTTGCCCTGCCAGAAATTCTTCTCGCGTTGCTTTCTGGATAGTTGGTTGCAGTCCCCATTTTGATAACAGATCAAGGTAATCTGCGACCAGAGCCATAGAAGGGCGAAAGGTATCTATGTTAATATCGCCTATTACACAGATATAGTCTTCATGCGAGTGAGCTGATAGGGCGGTGTCAAGTTCGGCCAAAAAGAGCCTGCCATTAAAACAGGGGGGTCGATATACTGCAAAGACTATCAAAGAGAGAGCTGGCGTGCTCATACGCAAAGCTACAACTTCTGCTTGCTGGAAGCCAAAGTTCAGCTCTATAATAGTCCAACTGTCTCTCACAAAAACTGCGACGCCGCCCCCTTTTTTTACAGGTCGTGTGCATGAAATTGCTTGGTAACCCGGTATCGCATACTGGTTAAAAATATCAGCTGAAATGTTAATTTCTGTCAGTACAAATACGTCAAATGTAGAACGAAAAGGTGAAGTTACGGCCATGAATTCATCCCAGTGCTTTCGGATGCTACGGATATTAACGTGCGTTGCGCGAAATGCAAGTTGCGCGTCACTTGTGAAATATTTTGTAGCTTCAGAAAAAGTTGCACACGTAAGGAATTCGAGATTGCTCATGCTTAGCAGATCTTATCTAGGTCAGACAATTTCTCAATGCGGATGACAGACTTCACTTCTTCCGATTTCTTGGCCAGAACTCTGCCGTTACGTGTCCACACAAATTTGTACTGGTTTTCTTTTCCCTTGGACCTGGCCAATCGGAAAAGCTCCTTGTTTGTCCTTGTCAAATTTTCATTGAAATACAACCGAGGATGAGACTCATCAGTAGGCAAATTGCGAAGCTTTGTCCGTAGCGCAAGCCATTTTTCTTTAGACGCCACGTCACGCATCTGCACAAGGATAGGGGGAGTCAAACTGTCTCTGTTCGGCATTCGATGTATTGAAGCAATAGTATTTGCTTCAAATTCCGAAAAATCTAGTTTTTGAGCTAGATCACCCATGAAAGAAACCAAATTCTCGTTAGGGTTGGTTCGGAGGCCATGTATTTCAAAGTTGCATCGCCTGCTGTACTGTTCAAGATCATTAACTACGCACCTTGATTTATCCAGTAGCTCAGCTTGAGCGTCAACAGTCTCAGAAAGTGATTCCACTCGGGCATGTAGCTGAGTTAACTCTGTTTGGTTAGCTTCCAGGCCAGACTTTACAGATTCATATTTATTGGAAAGGAACTCGATTGACTTTTGAATTTCAGTAACAGTTTCGGCCACTTTTTCAACTGTGTCCTTAAAATGAAGTAGTTCCGCCACATTAGTTACGAGTGCTTCAACCGTAACTGTCAGTCGGTCAAGCTTGCTGTTAACAGCAGAGAATTCATGACCAAAAGAAGCTTCACAATCATCCGAGTCGGAGTGATTGCTTGTGCTGGACTCGCATGATGGACATGTCCAGGCTTCACGCTCAGCAGTCGACATTTTTGAAAACGCATTTTTCGAGATACTAGAACAGTTCTTTCCAATGTGGTAACATCTTTTGCAACGAGAACAACTCAAACACTTCCCGTCTACGGGTTTGGTGCAAGTAGAGCATGTATTAGGCATTTTTGCAGTCAGCGGCGAGAAAAAAAAATTAATACAATATAACTAGTTACAGCAATTGACAAGTCAAACTCACCTGCCAAGAGCGAAAAGCAGGGTTACACAAAGAAGCGCTTCGCCGCTGACTGCGATGATGCCTGGGTGTTGAACGGTTTATATGGCTGTTGGCAGACACCACGTGATCCTCCGCCCGGCTTCTTGCATCCGGGAACTTTGGGCTTGCCGACTGCACGTGGATGATAACCGCCCAGGTGAACGCATGCGCAACGAGGCAATCCTGATGGAAGTGTCCGGGATCGTCGTACGGGCGCAGCCGCCCCTTTGAAGTTCGCAGCACACCTGATCGTCCTGCCAAGAGCGAAAAGCAGGGTTACACAAAGAAGCGCTTCGCCGCTGACTGCGATGATGCCTGGGTGTTGAACGGTTTATATGGCTGTTGGCAGACACCACGTGATCCTCCGCCCGGCTTCTTGCATCCGGGAACTTTGGGCTTGCCGGCTGCACGTGGATGATAACCGCCCAGGTGAACGCATGCGCAACGAGGCAATCCTGATGGAAGTGTCCGGGATCGTCGTACGGGCGCAGCCGCCCCTTTGAAGTTCGCAGCACACCTGATCGTCCTGCCAAGAGCGAAAAGCAGGGTTACACAAAGAAGCGCTTCGCCGCTGACTGCCATATTGACAAGTGATATATTTTGTTCCAGTAACAAAAATCTATGGCTATCGCATCAGCCGAACACTTAAACAAGAACATTTACATTAAACATCATTTCTTCAAACTCTTTCAGGCCTGCGAAGGCAGGAATAAAACTACATTATAAGGAATACGGATATGTGGGAAATTAAAATATTTTGAACAACATATGGTCTACAAACATTAGAACACCGGCTTCCACGACTTCTTAATGACCTATTGAGACAGGATGTAACACCCCACTGTATCACATTTCGGACCATTCTTGGCTTACTTTCTTTCCTAAACTTTTCTTGGTTATTTCTTTATGCAAGGAAAGCCCAATCGTTTTACAGAATTATGGTGTTACTCTATGTATTCGTATGTTTTTCTGTTAAAGTGTCTTTGCCATGTCGTTGCATTGTGTAAACTATTAGAATCCTTCGTTTATTTTGCCATGTGTGTATGGCTTAATTCTTTTAAAAAACATACTTATCTGCCAGATGCAGCCTTTATGTAACACGTTTATATATTGTTCTGTAGTGCAATGTGACCGCCGTGAACGGCGTTTCTTTATGTGTGTCTTCTTTTTATGTCACCTTGTATGCTACTCACAAAAAGGGGGGGGGGGGGCACTGCTCTGTCAAGCTGTTGAAAGACAGCTTTTACTTCGGACCCCCTGCATCACCATGTATGACGTGATAAAAAAATAAACCTATTGTTATGAAACGCGTCTCTCAACCAGATTCATCTGATTCTCCGTGATACACCTCGTGTGTAACATTTGGTGCGGAAGACGCATTTGGTGCGGAAGACGTGTACAACTTCCTCATTGGTAAAGAGCACTTGAACACTGTATCAGAAATGATACGGCGCTGCCGTACGTTCGAGGCGCTGAAGACTCGCCGAATTACGCCAAAGTTTGGATGGCTGGCCCAGACCTTTCGTCCGCCATCCGCCAGACAGTCCGCCATCCGCCAGACAGTCCGCGAGCGACATGATGAACAGGCACGTTATGCGGCGCCACGTTGCAGCTCTTCCGTTTTTCGAGACACTCCTTGGGAACCCTCTTCAGCTACTTGCAACCACTCAGTGAATGTCGCGGATCTTAACGGCTCCAGAGAAGAACCACATTATGGTATGACGGAACCACTACGCAATGATTCGCCCCCTCAACGTTTTGACCTACGCCCACGCAACTTTCGTCCACGAAGACTTACCGCTACTTGCGACTTACAAGGGGAAGAGGCTCGTTACCCTCACCCGATGTCTTCGGCAGAATACGTCAATCCGCATTCGAAAGTTCGCCCTTTGCCAGTTTGTTACTGCTGCGGCATGCCTGGCCATATAGCTAGGTACTGTAGCCGACGCCGAGCATCAAACTACGGATCGTAAGCGCCGACTATACGGTCTAGCGGTCGTACACTGCGCACTCAGTGGCCAGGAGACTCCACGTCAGGAAGCCACTTCCGAGAGGACCGACGCACCGTGCAGGAGACCTACTTTGGAGAAGAAAGAACCCGGAACCACTACCGCTCTCCTGCCTCCGACCGTGCTGTGACGCCACCACCCGACTTCGGAACCTCCCGATTCACGTCACCATCGCCTCGGCGCCGTTTCGGATCGCCCCAGCTGGGAAACTAGCCAGCGCGGCCGATGAAGGTGAGGTCGCTGGAAAATATGCGCTGCCGACTCAACTGCCTCCAACTATTTTCATGTTGAAGAATAAGGTTCATGTACTGATTGATGGGGTGCCTACTCTGGCTTTAGTCGACACCAGAGCAACTGTCTCGGTCATGAGCGCGGGGTTTAAAGGCCTTCTTGGACGCAAGGTTATGTTTCGTTGGGACCAGTGCGCACGTTTCCCTGGAGTCAGTGGTGAATCATTATATCCGGTTGGTGTGTGTAACGTGGATGTGTGGTTGGGTGGGTAAGTTTTTAATGCAGAGTTTACTGTTCTTCCTCGCTCCTCGCATGACTTGATTCTGGGGATTGACTTTTTGCAATTGTGTGGTGCCAATGTTGACTGCCGGACGGGAGAACTCAGTGTGGACACAAGTGTTTCCCCTCTGCTCTTTGAAGGTGCAGCTTTGGGTGCAGCGAGAGTGTGTTCTGCGTGTCTAATGATACAGTTGTGTCCGCCTTATCCGCGATGCGGGTTGCCGAGGGCTGTTCATCTCCAAATCCTATCTCGTTCGTTCAATGCTGCAGTGGAACCTGTACATAGGAACTGCCTCAAGAAAAAACGTGTTAGTTCCACACTGCGTGGTCTCAGTGACCAATGGATGCGTGGGGATGTGGGTGCTAAACTGTTCCACTGAAGCGGCAGTGCTACCTCAAGGCCTAAAGATTCTCACGTTTAAGGAAGACTCGCCCGTATCGCTGGCAGTGCTTACAGAGTTACCCGATGAACGAGCAACCAGTGCCTCGAGCCCCGGGAGCTCGAAGATACTTTCATGATCGATAAGTCACTCAGTGATCACGAGCGTCGAGTGTTGTTGGCCCGGCTTGCGAAACACACCTCTCTATTCGACTTTGCGCAGCACGATGGCCCACCATCGATTCCTGCGTCCAGACCCTGTCACCGCATCAACACAGGAGCCGCCAAGCCAATCCGACAAAAACTCTATCGTGTGTCCCCATCAGAACGCAAGGTAAGCAGTGGTGAAGTCCAAGAAATGCTATGCAAAGGCGTCATTCGAGAATCGTTTAGTCCTTGGGCAGCCCCCGTGATATTGGTGAAGAAGCAAGACGGTACGCGGTGGTTCTGCGTCGACTATTGTCGCCTAAACGCCGTTACTAAGAAAGATGTATATCCGTTCCCACGAATTGACGACGCCATCGACTGTTTCTTCGCGGCATCTCCCTTTTCTTCTATTGATTTACGGTCAGGTTACTGGCAAATTCATATCCACAAGGACGACAGAGAAAAGACAGCATTTGTAACGCCCGACGGATTATTTGAGTTTAAGGTGATGCCTTTTGGGCTGTGTAACACACCCGCAACGTTCGAAAGCTTCATGGACACGATATTATGTGGCTTAAAATGGGAAGTTTGCATGCACTACTTAGACGACGTTGTGATCTTCGGGCGAACATTTAGTGAGCACAACAAACGTTTGGACTTGGTCTCGAAGTGCTTGGAGAAAGCAGGTCTTGTGCTCAGTTAAAAAAAATGCCGTTTCCTGGAACGACAAACTCTTGTGCTAAGACGTCTGGTAGCTAAAGAAGGCAACCCACCAGATAAAAAAAAGAAAACTGCAGCCGTAAAAGCATTTAAGGTACCCAGCTCTGTCAAGCAGTTACGAAGTTTCTTGGGCTTGTTCTCCTATTTCGTCGATTCTTTCCCCGGTTTGCTGACATGGCCCATTCCCTTACACGCCTTATCCAAAAAGGCATTCCCTTTGAGCGGACTGCAGATTGCGACTCATCGTTTCGCCAGCTCAAGTTCTTGTTGACGTCCAAAACAATTATTCGCCACTTTCATCCTTCATCACCAACTAAGATTCAAACCGATGCCAGTGGCATAGGCATCTGTGGTGTGCTAGTACAGCGTGTTGGCGACAGTGAGCAAGTGATCTCGTACGCTGGCCGGCCCTTAAGGCGCTCCGAGCGCAACTACACCGTCAACAAACAAGAGTGTCTGGTGATCATCTTCGCAGTGCAACGGTTTCGTTCGTATCTCTATGGGCACCCCTTCACGGTGATAACCGATCATCATTCGCTATGCTGGCTTGTGAATCTGCGGGATCCCTCAGGACGACTAGCGCGCTGGGCCCTCCGTTTACAGGAATACAAGTTCGTTATTTGCTACAAAAGTAGCCGGCGACATGCGGACGCTGATTGTCTCTCTCAGATGCCACTTCAAACAACTGAATGTGATGCGGACAACATTGATGAATACATTCCTTTTGTGTCCCCGGAATTTCCGGATATGGCTACCGTCATATCCGAGCAGCACAAGGACGAGGACTTACAGCTGCACTTCGCGGCAGCACAGGAGTCACCAGCAGGCAGTCGCTTTCGCCTACGTTATGGAGGCGCGCTGTTTAAGAAGAGCTATTCGACCACCGGTGCACGCTACCTTTTAGTTGTCCCCAAGAACCTTCGCTACCAAGTATTATACGCCATGCACGATGAACCAACTTCCAGTCATCTTGGTTCCACACGTAAGCTCTACCAGGCTCAAGAACGTTTTTACTGGCCTAAGATTCGGAAGGGTATCGAACGGTACGTCGCCAGCTGCTCTCAATGTCAGCGCTACAAGCGTCTGCCACAAGCGCCACACGGCCTGCTTCAACCCGTTCCCCTTCTAGCGTCCCCTTTGAGAAAGTTGGTATAGATCTTCGGGGCCATTTCCCGCGAACCTCCAAGGCCAATCGTTGGGTTATCATTTGCGTAGATCATCTTACCCGCTATTGTGAGACCCGTGCGTTGCCACCGGCCACAGCTACAGAAGTGTCTATCTTGTTACTGGCTCACGTTATACTTCGACATGGACCTCCTCGCATAGTAATCAGCGATCGTGGGTGACCGTTTACCGCGGACGTAGTTGAAGAAACCCTTCGTCTGTGTTTATGTAGCTTCCGCCATTCTACGCCCTACAATCCACAAACTAATGGTTCGGTCGAGCACACAAATAGAAGGCTTTCCAACATGCTGTCCATGTATGTAAATGCGGCCCACAAGAATTGGGACAGTATCTTGTCTTCCATTACCTATGCCTTCAATACCACGAGAAACGAGACTACTGGTTACTCACCATTCTTCCTTCTTTATGCTCGTCCTGCGCAATACACCCTCGAAACCATATTTCCCTACTTCGCTCATGACAACGAATCAATTGATGGGATCCTCTGTTAAGCAGAAGAAGCGCGACACCTCGCTAGGCTACGCACCCTGGAATCGCCGGACCGGTCCAAGATACGCTATGACGGGCGTCACCGCCACGTTTACTTCGATCCTGGTGACCTTGTGTGGCTCTGGACGCCATTGCGGAAGCGTGGCTTGCGCCAGAAGTTTCTCGCCCACTACGTCGGCCCCTACGTTATTCTGGAGCGCCTCAGCGAAGGCAACTATCGCATTGCGCGTTCCACGAGCAGTGGACGATGATCCGCCAAGGCTGAAGTGACACTCGTCGTGTGTCTGAGGCGTTAAAATCCACGAAATGACTGACTCGCCCGGCGGGCTTCGTCTGCCAGCGGGGACCTGTCATGAGCTCCGTCATGGAACCACGGCTGCGGCGCAGACAATCAGGTGTAAGAAAAGAAGAGAACGACGTTGGCCAAGCTGCCTCGGGACCATTGGAAACGCGTCTATCAACCAGATTCATCTGATTCTGCGTGAAACACCTCGTGTGTAACAATATTTTTATAATAAAGGGCCCCTCACCAGGCCACACAGCAAAGTTCTGTTATACGCTGGAAGTTATGTGTCCTCTAGGGAGTGTTCTGCCACAAAATTGGTTCTCATTAATAGCCGAGATAGAAATATTTCAGTGCCGCGAACCCACGATTTAAGGAGGCGAGCGCCACTGCCAGTAAAAACACTCTCCCCTTGCTCCGTTGAGCCTCCGTAAGTGAAATTCCCCCACAGCGAGTGTCGTCTTTTCTTGTGTGTCTTCACTGTGTCCATGTCAGTGCGCTGCTTCACCAGCAAGGTATGACGAAATCCCCGCCCTGCGTTCTCCCATACAGTATCTTGAGGATCGCGCGACGCATACGTCACGGGCCCCGCCTTCATGTTTTTCTGCTCGCTTTTCTGCGGCACGGCGCATTTCCGCTGATGGCGTCACGCGGGAGGTGTTGTGAATGTCTCTTTTCGCGCAATGCACGATTTAGCGCGCTGCGCACGAGGACACCTGACTAGCTATATAAATGAATGATAACAAATACTGAGGCAGACAAGTGGATCACAGAGCATGATCCCGCACTAGGACGCGGTGGAACATGGCATAGTTTCGGTATGTGTGCGACGTGAAAAGAAGGAGACGTAACGGAAGTCCATCTTTCTTGCTGCGGTGCGAAGTAAAACGAAAACACCCAGATGTTCGGTTTGTGTGTTTCATTGTTTCTTTAAGCTTTAATTCGTCTATTCAAGCAACATATGACACAAACAACATATGTTGCCTTGAAAAAAATCAAAGCCCTTTTCTTAAAGACGGTTGAACGCAAAGCTTTCCCCCAAAGCGAACTGAATCAAAGTGCAAAGCCAACGACCACACAGTGAAGCCGAAAGATGCTGTGACCCGATGCTATGCATGTGTGATTTGATTGCTTTTTTAGGATTGTATTTTTTTTAACGTTCAAGGCGAATGATCACACATTTCGTTAAGTTACATAGCTCATTGTGGTTTATGAATGGTCGCAGGCGTCTGGCACGATACGATCCCGTGTATCGGCAACGACATGCAGAAGCCATGTGTATTCGTCAACAATCCGATCCGACCGTGTGCATCAACGAGAAGGAAGCCAGATATCGTCGCTGCGCTGACCCCGAGGTCGGCAACCGGGTGAACACGGCCAAATGCCAGCGACATATCTGATTGCCGACGGATCCGCATGGCATTTGCATGGTGTTGCCCATACCCAGGATCAGCCTTACATGCACGATCGCGCTTGCGTTCGCGTACGGCAGCCTCTTCTTCCGCCGTGCGTAGCTCCTGCGGCATACCCAGGTTGAAGGCCGGGATTGCATTGCGTGACACGCGTATTGCAATGCAGATGTCGGCCTGGCCGAAGCCTGTCACTCACCAAGCCGTTCTTCAGCTTCGTGCAGGTCTTGCTTCTCTGGGTCGCCAGAATGTCGGTTGACCGCCTACCCTATGGTGAAATACTGGCACCGCTTCATCAACCTGACGAACGTTTCGAGGCGCCAACTTGGCACGAAGTCCATCTAATGGAAAACGCTGCCTCTCTCCAGCACGTTCCAACCCCCCCCCCCCCAACCCTGGATTCATGATGTCATCTAGTGTTCCCTGTATTAAAGAATCTGCGCATCAATTTATCATATGTGGGCATGGTTGGCCTTGCCGAGGCATGCCCCTCACCAAGGCGTTCGGCTTCGTGCAGGTTAGTTCTTGTTATTCTACATTTAATAGTGATTGTCATTTCTTGCTGATAGTGCCGTACCCGCAACAGTGTTCTAAAGCTTTTGCTGTGTGGGGATGTTGAAACTAATCCTGGACCCACTAAAGCCGGCTTATTGCCTAAAGTTCTTGACGGTCAAAATTTGCCGCAAGCGGAAATAGACGACTTGAAAAGAAAAACAGAAAACGTGATAGTTGAGACAAGAGAACTCTTCCAGCTGCTTCAAGCTCAGGTATCAGAACCTAAATCTTGAAACCTTACAACTTTGAAAACACAGTAGAGACGTTTGAAGAGGCTGTGAACACTCACGCTTGTAAGCTCATTGATATTCAGGATAGAAGTAGGTGTTCGAACACAGTTATTAATGGTATCAATGAAGAACAAAATTAGTCGGAATCTGATCTAAAGCGCAAAGTAATTACAGAAACGCTCGAAAATAAGCTAGGTGTTAAATGTATTTCCATTGGCCGTTTTCAGACTTGGTAGGATTGGCCTTAAAAGACCGGTCATAATGTTACTTCAGGATTACACTGAGAAAGTAGCGACATTTAAAAATGTTTATAAACTGAAGAGAACCAACGTTTTCGTTCAAAACGACTCTTCGCGGGTGAGTTTGAAGAAGCGGAAAAGTGCGAAGCATGGGAAATTGCTCGAAAGAAGGTTTCACTTCAGTATGATAAGCTTCGCCTTCACAATTGTGCGTTCATCTGGAATGACAAAACAAACCAACGCGAGATATCCTTTAATTGCCGTGCCGATCAACATTCTGCTTGACCAGTCCATAAGAGGTTTATCAGATGACTAAACATTAATGCACGTAGCATCGGGAATAACACAATTCAAGTGGAATCAGTTATCTTGTCGCACTCGCCACATGTTGCAGTTATAACGGAAACCGGGCTTCATAGCGAAATTAGCGACAAGCACGTAATTCCGCCTGTCTACAAATTAATTCGTAGCGATATAATTTTTAGGGGCAGTAGGGTGACTGTTGTTGTGAAGTCGTCCGTGGAGGACATTCCGTTATCAGAGTCAACCGACACTGAAAGTCTGTTAGTAAAACTGAATATTTATGGTCATGTTTTTTGTTTTATATGCAGTGTACAGGCCACCAAACTCTGCCTCCATTTATTTGTTAAGGATAAGTGTACAGATTGCCCAGTTGAATAGAAATAAGCTATTAGTAGCTGGTGATTCTAACTTGCCAGGCATTGACTGGGGTCGTATTATGTCAGGTGCCGGTTCTGCTCACGACGCAAATGTGCTTTTTGATAGGACGCTCGACGACAACCTTATACAAGTAGTTCCTGAACCTACCAGACTTGGAAACGGTCTCGGTTCGCTCCTTGACCTTGTATTTCTTGAACGCTCCTTTTCCTATTATTCTGTATTTGTCGAACCTGAGCTGTCTGACCATGAACTGTATCGCTCTCGTTGAATGTTACACGCGCGCATGGCATGCATGCACCTACAACTGTGAAATATTTTGTGCAGGCTGCTGATTTGCGAACAACAGAGCATCTTAAATCTAGTCTTTCTGAATTTTGTCAGAATGACATTCAGCAGTTTTTCAAAACGTTTAAAGTCATGTGTTCATTCTGAATTGATCAAGTTATACCTAACAAATTTAAAAAGCCAGCTAAACATACACCACGAATCAATAGGCACATTATTGAATTAAAAGCTTATGTGAAACGCCTAAAAAAGAAAGGCCCAGCTACCAATTATTTAACCAATGTTCGTGCCGCCCTTTCTGAGTCCATTGCAGAAGCAAAACATTTTTATTTCAATAGCACTTTACCAAATTTTATTATGGAAGATCCCTAGAAGTTCTGGAACTTTATCAAGGAACGTGCTAAATTTATACCGAAGATTATCCACGATAGCATTCCAATACCTGATGCCAAGGCTGTTGCTAAACTTTTAAGTGACCACTTCCACAGTGTCTTCTCCCACCCACTGAACCCTCTTTCCAAACTTCACTGTCCTGCTATTTTGACGTTAACATTTCTCATCAAGGTATACTCAACATGCACCTCCGATTACAAGTGAAATCATCTGCTGGTCCAGACTGCATTCCCAACACCTTCCTTTTGTGATTTGCGGAACCTTAAAAAGGGAAGGATAGAAGGAAGAAAGAAGTAAGGGAAGCTGAAAGGTTTTCAAGAAAAAATGAGTGAAGAGCAGTAAGCCGTGGTTTTCAACCTTCTGAAATCAAATATCGCATCGAAATTCAGTGAAAGAAAGCGCAAACATATTTTATTTCGACGAAAAGAAAAATGCAGCAGCAGACACGCCCAGCTCGCGCGCCTCGTTTCTGCCTGTGATTGGTCAGGCGCCTCCTGATGTCAACAATGGTTCGGCTTGCAGACGACGAGTGAACGCGACAGCCATCGCCTCGCTTGCAGCGCTGTCGCCGTCGCGTGCAAGGTCACTTGTAAGAGGTTTACACTTGTACACACTACACGTACGTATATACTTGTACATACTACATGTACGAGCCGATTGCGAGGAGCCGGCCTCTCCAAGAAGCGAAAAATGCTGGTGGAAGCATTGCTTTCCATGCGAACGAAGGCGAAGTGTTAGTATCTCCTTGTGTTGTAAATGTTCGTTTTGCTAAGCTGCATTCAGCATTCCAGTGAGTACGTTTCCGGGCAAGCAACTGTAGTGTTAAGTTCCTGCATGCCTCCTCGTAGAACGTAAGCGGTGATGCGACAACCGCAATCATGTACTAATTGTTGCCATGCCGTCCCTGCAAACTTCTTATTCTCATCCACCCACCTAACTTTCTGGCGCCCCCTGCTACGCTTACCTTCCCTTGGAATCCAGTCCGTAACCCTTAATGACCATCGGTTATCTTCCGTCCTCATTACATGTCCTGCCTATGCCCATTTCTTTTTCTTGATTTCAACTAAGATATCATTAACTCGCGTTTGTTCCCTCACCCAATCTGCTCTTTTCTAATCCCTTAACGTTACACCTATCATTCTTCTTTCCATAGCTCGTTGCGTCGTCCTCAATTTGAGTAGAACCCTTTTCGTAAGCCTCCAGGTTTCTGCCGCGTAGGTGAGTTCTGGTAAGACACCGCTATTATACACTTTTCTCATGAGGGATAATGGCAACCTGCTGTTCCTGATCTGAGAATGCCGGCCAAACGCCCCCCAGCCCATTCTTATTCTTCTGATTATTACGGTCTCATGATCCGGATCCGCAGTGACTTCCTGCCCTAAGTATTTGTATTCCCTTACGACTTCCAGTGCCTCGCTACCTATTGTAAATTGCTGTTCTCTTCCAAGACTGTTAAACATTACTTTAGTTTCCTGTAGATTAATTTTTAGACCCACTCTTCTGCTTTGCCTCTCCAGGTCAGTGAGCATGCTTTGCGGTTGGTCCCCTGAGTTACTAAGCAAGGCAATATCATCAGCGAATCGCAAGTTACTAAGGTATTCTCCATTAACGTTTATCCCCATTTCTTCCCAATCCAGGTCTCTGAGTACCTCCTGTAAACACGCTGCGAATAGCATTGGAGATATCGTATCTCCCCGCCTGACGCCTTTCTTTATTGGGATTTTGTTGCTTTCTTTATGGAGGACTACGGTGGCTGTGGAGCCGCTATAGATATCTTTCAGTATTTTTACACACGGCTCGTCTACACCCTGATTCCGTAATGCCTCCATGACGGCTGAGGTTTCGACAAAATCAAATGCTTTCTCGTAATCAATGAAAGCTATTTAGTAAAGCAATGAAGGGGGCTAGTTGGTGAACGTTCATGGTTATATGAACAGACGATATTAAGGAAGGACAGGACGTTGACGGACGTAGCGCAAGTCCGTCAACGTCCTGTCCTTCCTTTATATTGTCTTTGTAAAACTGAGCGCAATATAACCATGAATGAAAGCTATATATAAGGGTTGGTTATATAAGGATTGGTTATAACCCGCGGCGGGGTTACTTGGGCGCAAAAAGGAGAAGGCTCTTCCTCTTTCGCTCGGGATTGGCATGCAGCGCGGATGTTCAGCGCGTGCGCTAACCCATGCTTCAGTGAGACCATCTCGCGAGGCCTTCCCCGGAATGCACGAACAGGATGGTTCGAACGCGCCACAGTTCGCGTGACCGTACGCGCGAACGACCAGGCGTTGGTGTCCAGTATGGGGTGAACATATTCGCTCTTTATTCGGTCGCGGTGAGTCGGACTTCCACGATTGGTCACGCGCCCATCGGCACGTTTTGTGGATAGCAACTGGGCTAGCAGTCATTAGTCTATGAAAGGTCCAATAAATGCCCTTGTGACTGTTTGCACTACCGTGTTGTCGTTCCTTTGTCCTAAGAGCACGGGTAAGAATCCCACGTAATCCAAAGTCATATTACCATATTTATTCGATTCTAGGCCGATAGTTTCTTTCAAATAATCATCTTCTAAACTCTAGGGTCGGCTTAGATTCGAGGATTTCAAATAACGCGCAAGTTTTTCATTGAAACTGCTAAATATGGTACATAGCTAGCGTCATCTAGAAAAGTCAGTATCACAGCCGCTACTAGCCGTGCCAGTAGCCAACCTTACACAAGCGAGGTTGCCATTTTGACCTGTGTCATGTCAGCCGTATCGGTGTGCGGCGTGGCGTTATCGCGATGGCACCAAGCAGGAGATGACACTAAAGTGCCGCTTTCAAGAGAAAAGTTGGGATAGCCGCAGAGGCGTCGTCGAACTTTCAAGCCGGGCGGGACTTCGGCGTTGACGAGAAAAACGTCCGTCGTTGGAGGGGACAACGACAGCAGCTTTTTCCTCGCGCCGCAACGAGGATGGAATTTAGCGGACCAAAGAAAGGCCATCACCACGAAGTGGAGACAGTTTTCGCCGACTTTGTTCGGACGCAAAGAGCAGCTGTCCTTCCAGTGACAACAGAAGTGCTCCGAGCGAAAGCTAGGGAACTTTCGAGGGAGCGAGGCCTAACGCCAAAGGATTTCAAAGCCAGCCAGGGCTGGCTTCGGAAATTCGTGAAGCGCTTCGGCTTCAGCCTCTGACGTCGCACTTCAATCACCCAGAAGCTGCCAAGTGATTTCGAAGAAGAGCTGATAGCTTTTCAGCGCTATGTGCTGCGAAAGAGAGAAGCGGTAGGCTATAACCTTGGGTAAATCGGCAGTGTCAACCAAACAGCTGTGTATTTTGATATGCCACTGGCGTACACCATGAATGAAAAGGGTGCCAAGGAGGTGAAGGTGCGCTCTGCGGGCTACGAGTAGCAGTGCGAAACTGTGATGCTGGGCTGCACAGCTGATGGACATAAACGCCCTCCTTATACGATACTTGAAATGAAGACACTGCCTGCGCGAGAAACTTTCCCAGGAAATGTCATTGTGCGGGCAAATGAGACCGGGTGTATGACGGGTGCGAAGATTGTGTGGCGACTGCGTCGAGGAACCCTTTTGACAAAGAACTCGCTCCTTGTCGTCGACTCTTACCGTGGGGACTTGACCTACAACGTGAAGGCTGCGCTCGCCCAAGCGAACACGGACCTCGCTGTCATACCGGGCGGCATGACGGGCTAGTTGCAGCCAGCTGATGTCTGCCTCAACAAACCTTTCAAGGATCGTCTGCGGAGATATTACATGGACTGGTTGACTGACGAAGACCGCATGCTAACGGCAACGGGCCGCATCAAACGTGCATCGCTATCGCAGCTGGTGCGCTGGGTAGCTGCAGCGTGGGACGACATCCCAGGTACTTGATCATGTGCGCCTTTAAAAAGTGCAACATATCGAATGCGCTTGACGGCACCGCAAATAGTGTACTGTTTGAAGGTGACAGTGACGAGGACCACAGCGACGAGTCTAGCAGCGACGACGACGTTGAATGAGCTCAGCACGTTCAGATTCAATAAATGCTGTTTGCATTTTGTGAACGCTGTCATCGCTTTTTTTGTTCGGCCTACAATCGAGGTAACATATTTTTCTTGTTGGCTTCGGACTTTAGGAGGTCGGCTTAGAATCAGGGTCAGCATAGATTCGAGTAAATACGGTATTAGTATTTCCTAAGTAACATTGCTGTTTAGTGCTATTTTGCTTCCTTTCCTAACTTGTATATTTTGCAATTCTGCCTTTAGTACGCCTATTTTTTACGTGCTACCTTGCCCCTCTTGCTTGAGCCACATGGCCTGCAGTATGGTGTAAATAAAATAAATACATAAAATTACAGTTCAGTTGGGTAGTGCAGCGCTTTCCCATTGGTCGAGAACATGGCATTGTTCCCATTGTTTTTATCGGTACAACTGCGAATGTGAACCGCCGTGATCTACAGAGATGTGCAAGTTGGCTCTTCTGCCGTGCGTTTTCGGCACTCACGGATGAATCAGTGAGATATAGAAAGCGTCACTTTAGTAATACTCTAAGTCCCCTGTCACGACGAGCGACGTCACAGCACAAACGCGTGTACGTAGGTGCACTAGCACATGCACGTCACCCTCCGGCTTACAGCGCGGCAGCCGCGAGGAGAAGGGCAAACGGCGTTCGGTTTGAAATTTCAGATCTTTCCACGGTGCTTAGTGATGTAATACTTTGCAGACACGATCGTTGTCGCACATTGTACGCTCTGCGCTTGCCAGCTCAAGATGGCCAGAGCTGGTAAGGGGCTCTTTAAGGGCCCTCCTCTAAACAACTTTTTAAAGAATTATTTCTACTAGAGTTTTCAAAGTACTGCCCATTATAGAGTTCTCTAGCAGATTTCAAATATGTCATCACTTTTTGTGTAGATATTATAGTTCCTGAGTTATGGGGTGGAGGGTGATGCACAATGGCAAAATATAGTCATCTTTGTGGGCACTTTTTATGCACTAACTACTCACAAAACGCACCGTACTGTAGCTTGTTTACATCTTTGTAGGTCACAAAGTGCCGATATCTAGCCAAAGATATTGTACAATTACCGGGACTATGCAAAAAAGATTGTAGCATTTCAACTATATTTTTTCTCTATTACCTGAAATATAACATTCTACTTACGCAACTACTGCTGGGAGATATGGCACTTTCCACTTCGGTATCAGCATTGTACATATCTTCAAGAGCATGTGTGTGTCATTATAAAACAATTATAAATGTGCAACGTGATTCATTTTCCTGTGATTGTGAAAAAATTTGTTTAGGTATCTTAATTTTTTTCATAGTTGTCGTAATTGTAGATGCTGTTTGAATAGATATCGGCACTTGGCGGTCTACAAAGAGCTGAATTACCTTCAGCACACAGCTTTTTCCGAAAATTTAATACGCAACAAAATGCCCATAAAACACAATTTTGCCGTTCTGAAGGACATAGCTCAAGGACTACAGCGACTATATAGAAACTATTATATATTTGAAATCTGCTTGTCATGATCTATAAGTGGTTGGATTTTCAAATCTCTAGTACAAATATTTAAAAGATGTTTTTGCGAGAAGCATCTCCCCTTAGCAATTTTTCGCAGTGCACTAGGCTGATCTCTAGCCAAGCCGACTCCTATACACTTTCTATCTCATCGCGCCGAACACATCTTAGTGAACTGTCAATCGGTACGCCACCACCTTTTTGTGTCAATCCACTGAAGTCTCGGTCACTGCGGAAGACGTTGCAGTGTGATGGAAAAAGTAGGAAGAGTAAATTTTACTACGGTCAAGTTTCCGAGATAAAAATAGGAAAAGAAGACGAACTAACATCAGTAAAAAATCCACGTGCTTTGGCGCGAAGTCCAGGACTGTCTTGATTAAAGATGTCCAAATTACACACCATTTTAATCCTTGGGGGTTATCTCGGAAGAATGAAGCATGTCATCTTGTAGCAACCCACGGAATGTCGTGAACAGGCATCCCAGTGGCCACACTGACAGGTCATTCAGGTGCTTAAATGCTTTATAATTCACGACTTCATCGGCACAGACGTGGACAAGGCATACAAACCCTACTTAGTCTTGAGGCATTTGCGGGCAATCGGCGGTGCTCTGATTGAGAGGTGCGCAGTCAGATCAGTAAATGAGGTGTCGGGAGAGAGCCTGGACACAGAAGTGGTCTTTCGGCATGGGGGACTTTTAATGTTAACCACCAATATCCCCTTGCTCCTCCTAGTTTCAAGGCCATCAGGCCAACGTTCGCTCCTTGTTGCCCGGAGATCTGGTCAACAGCGGCATTACTAGGAAAGGCAGTCCAGGAGGTCGCAGCATACGTTGTCCTCAATGGGTGGACCGGCAACACAGAGGGAGAGGTGGGCGGAGACGGCTTGTGCTCATCGCCAAGCTGGTCACGCAGGGAACGCACCTCTACCCATACCTCACCTATAGCGTCGGCCTGCTGTGTGGATGCCAGCGTGCTTTCCCTGCGCTGAGGAAGGCTATTCCCTTGAGCGCCTGAAGGAGAAGGCCACGAAAGGCAAACATGTCACTGACCGCCTCGAAACCGGTCCTGATGAGAGGAATGCCCCTGGGAGGGGTCGCTGATGGGGAAGCAGGAGTCGTGTTGGCATCGCTAAGCCTGACTTCCGCAATGTTGCACTTCTGGCACAGGTCACACGGGAAAGCCCTCTCTCCGGACTTTAGAAGCTTGAGGTCCTCGTCGAGATATGCAATGCACTTCATGTGTACAGATTTTTTGCAAGAAATACAGTGATGAAACTGACATTTGCCGTTAAAAGGCTGGTATAGCACAGATTACAAACATGCTTACGAGGTTTCAGCTTACATGATAATAATAATAATAATAATAATAATAATAATAATAATAATAATAATAATAATAATAATAATAATAATAATAATAATAATGTACTAATAGCAATATTAAATATAGCTAGAAAAAGCAATATCTAATATAGCCTCCTGTCGCATACGGGGTCTAGAAAATCGTCTTCTAGTGTCCGAGACAATTGACCGATAGTCACTTTAACAAATAGAAAAAAAAACTGTTTTCGCTAAGTGTTCCAATGTCACAAGAAAAGAAGAAGGAAGAAGTCGGCCAAAAACGTTTACGGACCAAGAGATCTGACACAAAGCTGAATATCTCCTCAGTCTCAAAACACAGCCTGGTATTCCCATTTTTAGCCTTTTGTGGCATATGCGAACAACATTGTGATGCACAATTTTATTGGCTGCTTTTAAAGGCTGCTCGTATATTTTGAATTTACTGATATCCCGTGGTCCGTAAACTTTTTGGTCGACTGTACATCACGAAAGCGAAATACAGACCTAAACACAAATTCACACTTCAGTAACCTTCAAAACAGAAGACAATTGTACATTATAAGGAAATCGTCGATGGCCAGTGTCCGATGCTGCTTTAGATGGTTCCAAATGCACCGGCCGGAAAACTCACTCCTCTCTTATTTGTATTTAAAGGGACCCTGAAACGCTTTTGACGATTTTCTACAAACGTACTGAGTCGTTAGAGTAGGTCCTTCTGATCATTAATTGACACATCTAAGTGCTCTGCGTAAAACGTGTAACTTATTATAAGGTTTTAAAAATGCACATCGGTGCCGATCGCAGCGCACTGCTCGACGGAATTTTAAGCCGCCCCTACCCATATGACCGAAATCACCCATATGACGTCAGTGGGGCGAGCTATCCGATTGGCTGACCAGGGCGCGTGATCGATAATTCTTCCAACTTTATGGTAAACAAATGATCTTCATAATAGTTGGAATGTTAGTTAATTTGTTTTTATAAAGAGAAAGTAGCAGAAAGAGAATGCACAAGAACAATTTTTCAGTACACTTAAGCACTTCCGGCACACAGCAAGTGTCGTCTGCTTGTGATACAACGTACTCCATTTTGACGAGAGCTCCGCGGTCAGAGTTGGTCTCAGTCTTTTCGCGAGCACTATGATTCGACTTTGTTGCTTTGGGGACTGCAAACGTAGCGACTGGCAATATGTCAAGCTGCGACATCGTGTCCCTCTGCAGGGCAGCGTACGAGCGAACTGGCTGCTGCGCATCGGACTGCGGCTATCCGATCGGCGCCAGGATTTGCACGTTTGTGGCTGTCACTGTACACCGGAAGATTACTAACGCACTAGCGTTTCGCGAGTCCCGTATTAGGGCAAACGTAAGCGCAAGGGGACAGGGTCTGGCCGCTTGACTGTGCCGTAACGGGATGAGCCGAGATGAGCAGAAGGGCAAAGGTGAATGGTCTGCACGGTGCAGCCACCTGGTGGCATAGAGCTCAACCATACACAGTAGCAGCAACGACGCGTATTCTTTTTAGCTGCTGGTGCGTATTTTTCGCAGGAGTGTAATCATCAACACGTTGTTTTTGTAAATGTTTAAAATGCTTTACACTTGGTTAGAGCAATATTAGCGCTTTGTTTGGCTGGTTAAGCGCTGCGCCAACACGTGTCTGGACTGGTCTGGACCGTGCAGACCGATCAGGCCGCTGACGTACGTCTGCGCCAAAGTTCCTTCATCAGCTTGAGTTTATGCCTCCACTCATTTGCCGATATGACCAGCTTGCCTGTGACTAACGGAATACCAGACACGTTCGGCGCTACGACAGAATGCTCACAACGCACGCTGCTTCGATAGCTCTCGCTTGGGGTCGACAGCCAAGCGACTAACGGAGAGGTTTCGCGCGGGCGGGGGCGGGCTTCAAAACAACCGGAAGTGGACGATGTGACGTCGCATCGTGACGCAGGGCCAGTGAAGGCGGAGCTTAGCCACGCTCTTTTGGCGAACGAGTTGAGGAGGAAAAGCATGGCTGGGGAGGAGGGTAAGTTCTAATCACTTGTAGCTCCATTAATACGTAACGCTTCACTTAAATTGTGGTGCGAATGTTCTACTTAAGCTGTATCCAACGCATCTACAAAATTTGTCCGAACCGTTTCAGGGGCCTTTTAATGATCGTGTGTTTTTGGTAGCTCTAAAAAACCCTTTTACGAAATGTTGTGGGCGAGGCGAGGGCCACTCGATGGCCATTTGAATACCACAGCAAACTGGGAAACCATGCAGGTGCCAGGAAAAACGTTGCCCAAAGTCTAGCATTTAGCGCATTCTGTAAGGACTTACATTGCGTTATTAATTTGACATTTTGCTTTAACTAGAAGACAGTTTCAACTGATAAATTCATTCTTTTTTCCTTTCTTGACATGAAATTATAAGATCACCTAAATAAAGCATAGTTCAAAAATTATTCACAAGCAGTGATACTGTCTTAAAAAAAATTTTTTTGGACTCCCCCTAAACATACCCTCTGTTGAAGTATTATGTCGGGATGCATATTGCACACACACTTTAGAAAATGATTCCTGATTTAAAAGAAAAATAATTTTCCCTGTGTTTCTAACACACCCCTATTGCAAAAAACAAGCGTATTCCAGCATAAAACCAGCGCATTTTTTTACACTGGATCGCACTGGGGACGTTGGTGCTCGATGGTAGTCACTGGGACATTGGTGAGACTGCTGGATAAGAACTGGGTCGCACGGGACGAGGCGCTGGTTTTACTACTATGATGCTGGAGCGCCCTGGTATGTACTCTGAATGAGCCGGTTCTCTCTGGAGTTCACTGGCTCGTAATGGAGACTGCACAGGTTCTGTTTGTGGCGCACTGGTTCCAGTATCCTAGGAATACATGTGCTGTTGAATAATAAATACCTGATAGAATTTTATCGAGCGCTACTAGCCTCTTGTCCTAAATAGTGTTCTATTTTGAGGTAATAAATCTGTTTCTTGCCGAAACTTGGAATGAACGTGCCTGACCAGCTGCATTTATGCATGCATAAATGAGACACTCAAGATCGCTTTTGTATTTGCGTTTCTGTTTTGACTGCGCGGATAGCTATGTTCTTCAACGAAAATACGCAAGCGCAGATAACGCCTTGTTTTTTTTGCTTTTATATTTTTATTCATCTGGTGTTAGCGACGGCTCATTCCTAGCAGCAGTTCATGTTTACATTTCGCGCACGTTCACCGCACTTACGCGAGTGACCGTGCTGTGTATCGCTTTATATTTGTTGGTAAGCGATAACGCAACCGATTATTGCGTTTTTATTTTGTTCATATAGCCGCCGTGGTTGCTCACTGGCTATGGTGCTGGTCTGCCAAGCACAAGATAGCGGGATCGAATCCCAGCCATGGTGGCCGCATTTCAACGGGGACGAAATGCGAAAACAGCTGTGTACTTAGTTTTAGCTGCACGAGGAACCCTGGGTGGTCCAAATTATTCTGGTGTCCCCCACTACGGCGCTCCTCATAATGAGATCGTGGCTTTGGCGCGTAAAACCTCATAATTTAATTATATTCGCTTATAAGTGACGACGCAACTGATGACTGCGAGTTGTCGCAGTGTTGTCGAGTTGCAACGAAATAAGCAAACCCAGCAGCCATTCTGATGCGTCCGAACGGAGCCCAGGAAGCCTGCCACCGATCGACATTATCGTACCGATAACAAAGCTGATGCAATTTGAGCGCTTCCGCTTTCCCTAGTGTGCTAAATAGTAATATATAATATCTGAGGCTCAAATACACGTTCTAGCATTCGCCAGGTATGCCCGCCGAGTCCGTCTACTAGCTTTTAGCCCGTCTGCATAAGAAACGATGAGCGCCGATGTCACACGTTATAAACCTATGCGTATATGTGTTGTCGCCGAAGGCAGCTAGCCGCTCTGGCTGACGCTTCTTTGACGGAGATGTGTGATCACATAGACGTGTCAATTCAAACGCAATGCTGAACTAAGAAAATGTTGAATTTCGCTTGCTTGAGCAAGAAACCGCTATCGAAATCGGCAGGAACAGCATGTATGCAGCGTCCAGGGTCCGCGGTTCATTCAGACAGTTTAGAGCGAAGCGCTCCCATTCCTGTGTCAGCGTCCTCGGTGTAAGCGAGCGAACGATTACAGCGAAGGGTGAAAGAGTGAACGCGGTGCGCAGCGGGGGGGGGGGGGGGGGGGTTAAAGCCTGCGAGAGGAGGAGGGTTCAGCGGAATGGTGAGGAGGGCATGGCGAAAGCGTGAGAGGAAAAGCGTAGTGCCTTGCAAGACCGCCTCTGTGGTGACGACCGCTATGGCATGGCGCCTGAGTAGCGCGCCGTCGTCTGTTCACCGATGACGTCATCGGTAAGGTATGCGGTGAGTACGGAGACCGACACCATATGCGGAAACAATGCGCTTCATAAGCGGAGGTCTGTCTGCGGCGGCTGCTGTTTATCGCGCCCACGCGTCGACAACGTGCTGCACCTCTCGGAATCTTCCGATTAGCGAGGTGGTCGCGCTACGCTTCGTTCCGTTTGCAACGTGCCGCACGAGACAGAGTGTCCGCGCCAATCAATAGACAGTTTTAGTACTGCGTCATGACGATACGTACGCAGCGCGCAAGGGCTTTGCGGAACGTAGGAGCGCGTGTCGCGTTGGGGCTTTTAGACTGAGAAATGCCTACGTACGTAAGAGGGCGAGCGTTAGACGCCGGGCGCGTCGGAGCGCATTGGCCGTGTCCACCAGTACGTCGAACCGTCGGCCAAACTAGACGCTGTTGATCTGACTAACGTGATGTAACGTGTGGGCGCGTTCCCGCTTCGTCGAACTATATTTAGGCCTTTAAGAGACTCTACTTTTAATGCGGATGAAATGGACGAATCACATAGAGAAAAATAAAGACCAAACACTTGCTTTCTGGGGCTGGCACGGTCATTTCCGATGAACTGCGCCAAGAGTAGGTCGAGCCTTTCGCGCAAACAGCGCACGCTGAAGACTTTCGTAAAAGCAAAATTCATATTTTTGGTTATACATTCCCACTTTGCAGGATCCTGGAAAGGGTTCTGCGCGTTTACTTCGCGCAGCAAAGCCAAGTCGTACGCCCCGGAAAAGAACAGCCTTCCGCTGGTCGCCTTCGACACCGCCATTTTTCGAAACTCTTGTCTCGCGCTCTCCCGAACGAACGAGAACCACGAGAGCAGCACGCAAGGCTTCCTACGTACGCACGCAAGAATCGGATGCGTGCGTACGCAGCGGCCGCGTACGCATCTCGTAGCGTTTGTCTTGCGTTCTGCACATGCGCAGTTTGCAGAACGCAGCGATCTTACGTACGCAACGCCGTTGCGTACGCTACGTACGCAGTACTAAAACTGTCTAATGTATCGCGAAATGAAAACACGTACAGAGAAAGAGAGAAAACATTTATTTGTAACGAGATGGAGTGACTTCCTCGTAGGGTGGAGCCCTACGAGGAAGTCACACCACCTCGGGGTGACTTCCTCGTAGGGCATCCTCGGGGTGACACCCCAGTTTAGGGCAGCATTGGCTCGCGTCACTCCGCGTGCCTGCCGGATCAGCCATCGTTGCTCTTGCTGGTCTCAGCTGGACAGCGCAGTTTCCCAGGAGGAAAGTGAAGGTGAAGGAATAGAGGAGTAACCCGGAGGGTATGCGCTTTGCTCCACAGGTCCAATGATATACTGTGGGCTTTGCTCCACAATAATGACAGTATGAGGGATATTGTGTGGGGTGGACGTGGTGAAGATAAAAAAGGCAGGGAAATTAATTAGTTTGAAGCTGTCGCCACGCGACGGCATCATCTCGGTTAAGGGGTTTATGGGGTGGAGGGAAGTGTCTCCTGGTATCTCTGTAATACTGTAGAGTTTCAGTGTAGTTCAGTGGTTCTGTCGGTGCGTCCTTTGGGTTGGACAGCTCTTCCAATGGCGCGCGGTTAACGAGCTCTCGGGCTACCGCATTAGCGCGTTCATTACCATGGAGAGAGGCGTGTTCAGGTGTCCAGACGATATGCACCCTGTGTAACGCTGTGGGGGGTAATGATGTAAGGATGCGTTGTGTGTAGGGTGTCACCCTCCCTTGTGCCAAAGTCCTGCAGGCGGTCTGTGAATCTGTGACCACTATGATGGGTCCATCCGGTGCCGGCATGGTTGAAGCGCGTACGATTGCTATGGCGATAGCAGCCTCTTCCGCCGTGCCACTGTCCACAGTGTTGAGCGTGGCCGAAGCCCTCAGAATGAGTGTACTATCTAGTACGACTAGACATACGGCACAGGGCGGGCTGCACGTTTAGAAGTTTGTCGAGGAGCGGTGGTAGCTTTGTCATCACCACGTTGAACAGGGTCGGTGAGAGAACCGAACCCTAGGGAGTCCCTCTGACAGAAAGTTTTACGATATCCGACCGAATATCACCTAGGCCGATGGTGGCCGTGCGGTCACAGAAAAAGGCTCGGTCATAATCATAGATGCGTTTTCCGCATCGAGATAATGCAAGATTGTTTAGAATGAGGTCATGTGAGACGTTATCAAAGGCCCCCTTGTGGTCCAACGCCAGAATGGCTCTTGTTTGAGCTCTACTTCGACTATCCACAACATCCTCCTTAAGTAGTAGGAGTATGTCGTGCGCAGACAGACCTGGTCAATAGCCGAATAACGTGTTGGGGAAGAATTGGTTTTCTTTAAGGTGAGGCTGGAGGCACATTAGAGCTACGTGCTCGATGAGTTTGCCAATACACGAAGTCGGGGAAACGGGTCTGAGATATTGGGGGGACAGCGGTTTCCCAGGTTTCGGAATTAAGGCAATATCGACCTGTCGCCATTCCTGCGGAAGCGCTCCGTTTTCCCAATTGTCGTTGTAGTATGCAGTGAGTTGCGGTATGGCCTGATCGTCGAGGTTGAGTAGCAGTGCATAGTGAATGCCGTCTGCTCCGGGCGCCGTGTTACGTCTTATGCCGTGTAGGGCTGCCCTGAGTTCTGTCTCTGTATTATCGCCATCCAATTCGGTTTCTTCCTCGTGTGGGTAGTCTTTGTACTTCGGTTGGTGACCTGTAGCATGTATCCCTGTTTCAGTGTTTGGAGGAGAGCGTCATCATCCATTTGTTCTTTGTGGTTGATAGTGCGGTCGGTGTTGGTTGTGTGCGTTGGGTTGAGTAGTGCTCCGAGGTAGGACCACGTTTTGGAAGTACTTAGGCCCAAACAATGAAACGTTCCTTTCCTTCGAGCGCTTCCTCACCTTACGTGAGGCCTCCTTACAGCGAAGGACCGATGGAGGAAGCAAGGATAATCTGAAACCTTCCTTCGCCCGGCCTCACGTAAGGAGCGGTTGCCGCATGGCTGGGTTCGAGATTATCATTCAAAAGCTTGACGCTAACAACACTATTCAATAAAGGAATGTTGTATCGTCGCACAATTTTTAAATTGAAGAGCTAATATAGAGATGCGTGGACGCTTTCTTCTAGTTTTGTTTACTAAACGCAAAAAAGTACCACATCACCGTGCAAAACTTGATGTGCTCTAGCAACGCTGGCACGCCGGCATCGCGCAACGCCTAGCAACACTATCACGCCACACGCGTGGCTGAAACGAAGATGCCTGGCAAGACGTAACATGCTCGCACTTCTCCGCAGGTGGGCGACAGCGCGCATGCGCAAGTAAGCGTCACGTACCTAAGCAGTGAGGTGAAGCGCCCGTTCAGGGCCAGAAGCGGCGTGAGGACGCATGAAGGTGGTTTCGGAGCTATCTTACTCCGATGAAGCACCAAGGAAGCCTTCACCGAGGGTGCCTCAGTAAGGAAGCTTTCAGAGTGACATAAGGTGGCCTCACCGCAATGAAGGCTTCCTTACTGAGGTAAGGAAGATTTCATTGTTTGGCCCTTAGTGTGCCATTAAGGCGGTCTTAGAGGTTGTGCCAATTGTTATTAGTGAGGCTCGTGGCGTATTCTTCAGCTTCTGCTGTGATCCGGGTGATTCTTTGTTTCAGCCTACAGTTGTGCCGCTGCCTCTTCCATCGTTTGGTCAGGCCTCTTCGAGAATTCCAGAAATGGAGCAGATGTCTGTGCACATCCGGTGTCTCCGTTGTCGCAGTAAGTTGCTTAGTGGCGGCTTTAAATTCTGCTTCTAGCTGTTGTGTCCACTCGTGTAGAGATGGTGCGTCATGTTGTTGAGATTTGAATCTGTTGCGTCGGAAGTTTCCCAGTTCGTTATATTTTTTGACGTTCTGGGGTACGTATGGCCACCAGTTGGACGCCTGTGGCTAGAATACTGTGTTCACTGCCCAGATTCTCCATTAGGTTGTTCCAAGAGCATTGAGTCAACCTCTTGACCATTGTTAGGTCAGGGCAGGTATCCCTGCTTACGCTGTTGCCCATTCTGGTTGGTGTGTCAGCTTCCGTCAGCTGAGTGAATTGATGAAGGCTTATGGCGTGTGCTAGACGGCGGCCTTTTGGAGTTTCTGTTTGGTACCCCCAGGATGGGTGGGACGCATTGAAATCTCCTAGAATAATCAATTTTTTACTTGTTTACTCGCGACCGAAAAAAGTTTTCCGAAGGCGTCTCGTCGCGATATAGGTGCACTGTAGATATGTAAAAACAAGCTGATTTCATATCGATTCCTAGGTACAATTTCTAAGAGCACATGCGGAATATGGGAGCTGTCGAGCGTGCGTTCGATAGCTGTGATTTGTATGGACACAAGGGTGGCCACTAGTGGTGGTCTGGTGGTGTCATTCTTGTCGGTGTATGCATTGTATCAAGTCAGCGTGGGAGTGCAATGTACTGCTTGAAGTGCTATAACGTCTGGTGGGTGGCGCTGTGTGGCTGGGAGCTGTGTGACGGAGCCCCTCTTCCTTCGGTACCCTCTACAATTCCATTGCGCGTCTCTTAGGTTTGCTGGCCATGACTGATTGATACCGCCTCGCTGGTGAGGGCAGGTGTTGCTGTGCGAGCCGGACGGGTATGCGGGTGTGATCTTCTTGGTTCTCGAATAACGGTAGTGTCATGGGGAAGTGAGTTGTTCTGGTGGCTGAAAGTTGAGCTGAAAGTTGCACTGATGAGTGGTTTCATGTCAGTCATGGCTTGTTGTATGACCTGTTGTAGCATGTGCTTGACATCAGCCTTAATCTCTTCCTTCATTTTTTTTAAATCTCCGCTCTCAAAACAGTCACCATTTCCTCTATCATTTCGCACACTTCTTGTTTGGTGCAGAAAGTTTGAGGGAGTTTCTCAGGCGCGAGTGTGGGTGCCTGGGTGAGTGAAAGCATCGCTTGTTTTGTTTGTTGGTTGGTTGTTTTTTTTGTTTGTTGTTTTTTTGCTATTGTTGTTCTGAGGATTTTTTGTTTGTTTGTTTGTTTGTTTGTTTGTTTGCAGTGTGGACGGAGGTGAAGGAAGGGAGGAGGAAAGAGGAGAATACTACGCTGACCAACTCCCCGCTGTCTGCTTCCTTGTGTGATGGTCGGGCGTTTTCGTCCACGCAGCCTGATGTTCCTTCGGTAGCTGCTTCTGCTGTGTCAGGCTGCGGCTTCCAGATCGGTTTCAACCGCGTGGTTGCTTCTGGTCCTTGGACGACCTGCTGACCCTGGACCTACTGTGACTGTGGGGCTGGCTGTGTCCCCGGGATCGGTAGCGGGGACGACCACGTGTTGCATCAGTAGTCGTAGGTGACGCAACATTGAATGTCGTCACCTTGCTGGACTTCTTGTAGTGCTGGGGTTCTTGCTCTGCCATTTTCTGCTGCTCTCGGAACACGTGGTGCTTATCAAAGGATTTTCGTTGCCTTACTGGACATCGGGGCTCAGTGGCGGGGTGCACACCACCAGAATGACAACATTTCAGCATGCAATCATGTCCTTCGGAGGGGTTGGAAGTTCCGCACGCAGCACACCGGGGTTTATCCGGGGTTGGGCAAACATCCGCTCGATGACTCATGTGAGGCACACGCTAGACAGATGCTGTCGGGGTTTATGAATGTGGCACTGGTATTCTGCCTCCGTAATAGTAAATGTGCCGAGGATCCCGAATGCGACGTTCTTAAATTTCGCATCTTTTCTTAAAAATCTTTCCTTAAAAATGTTTTCTTAAATTTCAATCTCTTTTTCGATGTTAAAATGCCAAATGCAAAGGATCCGTGATGTGGCACTTTAGGTATACTATTAAACACGGACAACAAATTTTTCGTTCTGATAGAGGCGTAGCCTTTAGATGCGGGACTACAGCGCATCTTCCATGGTGTCTGTGGCAGACATGTAAGCACTAATAGGAACTTTGTCTGGCTGTTGACATGGTATTCACAAATCGCCTTGTTGTGGTGTAACACTACTCGTAATGCTGTGCAATAAATGAAGAAAATTCCGGAATGGCGTAGTGGTAGAGTACTCGGCTTGCGATATCTAGGTCAGACGCTCGAGTCCTAGTGCTTGTTATCCTTCTTTTTTATTGCATTAAAATTCTCTCTGTGACTTTCTCTATTTAATGAAATGTTTACGGTGGCAAACGCAGCGCAGTAAACCCGCGTAGCAATGCCCATGCATAAAGGCCTGGGTGGCCAATCTGCTGCCCCTCCATTATTTATCCGTACCTCTATCAGCATTTAAACAGTACAGCCTGCGGTCAAAGTATATGCAGGCATGCTTACCCTCTCGGCAATCGCGACAATCAAGGATGATTTCCTTGAGACCGTTTGCTGCTGTCAACATCATTTATGCATGCATTCTCTTTTTATTATTTTCCCTAGATAAAAAAAAGCTTGCACATCATGCATGAAGTCAATGAGCTATAGCAAAGTAATGTTATTTGATTGCATTGGACATTGCTCAAATCTCATTCATGTAGTGACAACCTAGCTAGGTAATGCACAGCCAGATTAAAAAGAAAGAGAAGTGCACAGGCTAACGAACAAGTGCGCACTACCTGTAATTCATCTCAAATCACCTGTATTTCATCTCAAAGCAAAACAAGATTATCAAGTGACTGTAGAGGTCTAGATTAAGGGGACGCAAGCTTTAAGGCCCCCTAGTACTTGGGGCCCCAACGATTACATCCCCCTGGTCTAGCACTCTCGAATAAGATTTGCAATGAGTGCAGTGATCTTGCAGGGGAAATGGTTCACGTTGTAAGTCGTTTTGTATTTGCCTTTATTAATCAGTAACTGCTTAACCACGTGCACGACAACGAAATGAAAGGCTGGCTCATATGGTGCACAAGACACAAGTAGGGGAGAACATTTGCCATGCCTGCTGCAACACCAATTCCAACATACAGTAGCTTGTAAGCAATTAATGCTTGTTCATTGTGTCAGTGCAACTTGCACCTACCTCTAATGAAAGAACAGAATGTCTGCATTGTAGATGTTAGTTCATTAGCTCCGTGTGCGGGGCAGCACAAGAAAGTAAGGGAATGTTTGTTGCCATATTTCATTTTCATAACCAACAGACAGTGTCTTGGATGGAGCTTTGTGACAAATTCATAATATGCTCTGTGTAAATCTGCAATGCGGGCATGTTCTATTATCCAAACATTTCATAAGTAGTCAAATGAATGCAGATAGCCCCGTAAGCACTGTGAAATGGAACGGGGAAATTTACAGTTAAGAAGAAAAAATAGAATAAAATAGAAAAAATGCGTAGTGGCAAATTGGGTGCACATTCTCATCTGTCATACAAATCCATATACTACAAGTAATCTTTCACTCGTTCTCGTATTGCTTACAGTTGTACGAACTTTACTGCAGCATCCTCTGTGGAATAAAATAATCTTGCAAATCACAGCTACTTGTTCACTCTATTAAAATATATTAGCCCCAGGCTTTCCTGCATTCCTTCACGCATGCTACAATAGGATGGCTGTGCTCAATCTCCTCTTTCCATTCCACTGAAATGAAGATGGCATATATTTGTTACCGAAATATGCTCTAAAGTATAACTGTTTACCATTCTTTAAGCCTCTGAGAAGTAAGAATGGATGTTCAGCCTTGCTGTTGTGGGATAGTTTTTTTTTTTCTTCTGTTGGGTGGAGCTGTGATATATGCTTCGTTCCAATCAATAAACTTCAGTTGCAAGTCAGCGCTTGTCCGTGTCGTTTCTCCCTGCTCGTCCCCGTGAATACCGCGCTGCTCTGCTTCAAATACGTCTTACCAACTCGCCAAAACGTCTCTTTTAATAAGCAACAACCTTACTTGGTGCATTGCTGTGAGAACTATATCTAGCTTCACAGTAGCTCTGCATATGTACCCTCTGACCACGTCCTACACATGCTTTTATAGATACTAGAGGCTGGCCCCAATCAGCATAATTTTGAAATCTAGATGAACAAGGTGTGAATTCATGTGTATCAAATCAATGTCTGTTCTATTGAGAGGCTGTGTACTTGTGTGCGATATAGTTATCAGTTCACCATACTTTTGGCAGAAGAACAGAACACTCAAAACAACAAAATCAAGTTCTCTCTGAAAAGCTGCTTTTTGCCACTATTATATGCAGCAAAGTAAGACTTCAGAAAGCACAAATACGGCTTGGGCGTATCTTTGTGCATTGTAAAAGAAGTAGAGTTGGTTGAATATTAATTTTTTTCAAACACAAATTGAGTAAAAATAGTAAGTATCAAATATTGAATATTGACACGATGATGTAAGTACTTGTAGTAGCAATATTTATTTCATATATTTAGGTACTACATCTTAACCAACTAGTGCAAAAGAAGGCTAACTACTGGGGACAAAGGATAAGTTTTAAATGCAAGTCTACTAATTGTTTTATTAAAAGAAAATACTTGAACAGTCTATCAACAACTTTAGAGCCTCGTTGCAAAGAAACCTTCAAGAAATAATGGCTGCTGTATGAAGAGCTTCCAAAAATGCACAATAAATTGTTACCATAAAACATGAATGTTGTAGAAAAAGTAAACCTAATGAAGGACCAATGTTTTGCAGACACATGTAAAAGGACTTGTTGCAAGGAAAACAGCACAGACTTGGCGCATAAAAGATAAATCTGCTAGATCAAGAGATGTGTGGTTGGCTGTTACGCAAAAAAAGCCTATGGGAACGTTTTGTGCCAATATGGCTATAAGATACTTTCGTCACAATGCTTGCCCTTGGGAGGCTACATACGTTTGTTCACACGCAAGTACTCCTCACATATTCGTTTTTAAAATCTTCGAATTTATATATTGACGCAAAAGCCTCCTTTGATCACCGAAAAAGAATATCATGGTCATATAGTATACATTACATTTGGAACATCAGGGTAATATTTTTCAGATTACTCAAATACCCATGAAAGACAAAAGTGCAAGAAACAGCATAACACTTTCACATAATCTGTAACTGATTATGTAAATGAGCTTCCCAGTTGATGTGGCGAAGTTGCATAGGGCAGATTGCATGTGACATCTGTGATTCGGTGATGCGGTATTGTATCTGGGTACAAGTATTATACAACTGATCATTGTGGCAATAAAGAAATGACAGACATCGATTACCAGTATGTCATCATGTCACTTCTATCTGAAATGTGACTATCATTTGAAGTCAAACTTGCAATTGGCAAACTTGCATTGAGCATCATGTATATGTGCCCTTATACGTGGACCCCATGAACCGTTGTTTGAAATTATAACCAGTGTCATGTCATTCCTGTATGGTTTTACACAATACACCTATAAAACTTTTGATGAGCATCCTAGTACATTTCGTTGCATTTGCACACAGGCTTTCTGTTGCAACACCCACTTCGCACCCATGATAAATGCTGCAGTCAGTAAAATAGAGCTGTAAATTGTTTCCTAAACTGCTTTCATTCTAGCAAATAGACGCCGAGCAGGCGCTGTGCCTCAATTGAACATTTATGAGGGCATTCATCCTTGCTGTTTATTAATGTGGCTGCAAGGTAAATCGAGGGAAAGTGTACAGGTGAAGCGAAGCTCCACTGTCGTATACACGTAAACAATGCTTATGGTTATGGCGTCAAAACATTTTTTCGCATCAATCCTCCAACCATGAAGAATGTACTGACAGGATGGAAAGCAGACACCGAGTACACGATGCAGCGCGATGAACACATCTTGAGGGGCATTCAGCCTTCCTATTAGCTAAGGAGCCCAGGAGCTTCTCCAGTGCTGGAAGGAACTACTGAGATGGAGTACCGCTCACAGAACACATTGTTTTATTGTTATTGAAAACATGTTTTATTGGATGGCAGCAACATAACGTGGCAGAATGACAGCCAAGAAATATAAGGACAAAAAGCACACCACAGCTTGGCAGTCAGCAATTATATACACATAGTGGGCGAGGGTGATGTGATCGCAATATGACCCGGGTGGCAGAAAGGGAAACCCTATCACACATGTACACATGTACAGATATGCGACAGTTGGGCAGTGGCAGAGGAGGTGCTCTGCTGTGTCGTCACATGTGCAAAAAATTGCATAAGGAGCATTTGCATAGCTTATATTACACCAGATGACACCTACCACAAAATAAATATTTGCAATACGTGGAGCAGTGATATAACTTCTAAGCTGTTCCCTAGCCTCCCTTCTTCATAAAGTGTAAAATGTGCAGAGACAGCTCTGGAAGCAAACGTGTACAAAGCAAGGAATCTGTTTTCATACAATACCTATATTCAGATGCATAAGACCAAAAGCGACCAGCGATGCTTCTGCAATGTTTATTACTTCAGAGCACATGCAATTGACAGAAAAAAATCACAGGCGATTACGATACTCCCTAATACGAAATTTGAGTGCAGCTCTACACGTGGTGTCAATTCGCTGGTGTGGACAATCGGTCTCGTGCGGCATGTTGCAAGCAAACGGAGCGAAGTGTGGCGCCACTTCCTTGCTAATCTGGCGATCGCGTGAGCCAGCGCGTGAGTGACGCGTGCTGTGAATCATGCGTGCGTGTGATTCACAGAAGCCGCTGCCAACAAACCTCCCAGACATTGCGTGCTACTGTGGCACCATCTCGTAGCTACAGTCACCGCACTTCGCTTTTGTTTTCACGCTTTCGCCATACACTCTTCTGCTTTTTGCCTCATGGTTATGCTGCACCTTCCTCTCCTCTGTCCTTCTCATGCCTCGTCTCACTTGCCGCTTTTTTCATCTCCCACTGCCAGGCTGCATTCGCTCTCATCTTTTGCCGAACTCGTTCGCTTGGTTAAACTGAGCGAACGAGTGGTCCTCACAGCACGACAAAAGCTAAAGGGAATGTGCTCAAAAGTAAACGGAATGACCAGCGAAAGGAATATCGCGAATGCATGCACTATAAACCACGTTAAAGGATTGATTGAATGCACGATAGACGTGGTCTACAAATACCTTTGACACATGGGGCTGATTACGTGGGCCAAACAGACAACTGCGTAAATGATTGGCTGTCCGAACATCGATACAACTGCAGTCTGATACAAGCACCTAGCGACCTTGCCATATATTACGCTTCATGTCGTATCTTGCACAAGATGGGGATCTTGATGAAATGTAGTAGCGAAAGAAAAAGAAGCCGTGGAACGACAACATCAAGATGACCCCATGTACCATGTATATCACTCAGCAAAGAGATTAGCTTAATGACTGACAATACATGGCATGGGTCGACTGGAAAGATCATCGCTGTACATGCGAGTAGGCCATATGAGTCTCATTTTCCAAAAAAATAACACTATGCTGGCCTCGCGGATCGCACTTGACGGGATCAAAGCGTCCGCTGTCCAGCTAGATAACGGGTCGAACGCAGTTGAACATTTAAAACAAACTTTAATTACACTGAGAAGGTCAAAAAAGCAAGTTAAAAATACACAAAAACGTTCAGTTTTAGCCCCGTAAAAAAGTGGTCCGGTCTCTAGGGCTGGTGGGGCGACTCTGCCCGTCCCGCGCTTTTCCAACTGTGGTTTCCATCCCCGTCGCCGCCCCCAGGCACGGGAAACAACAGCCGACCACCCCGAAGCGTCGTCACTGGGTTTCTTTCAGGAACCGAACGGAGGGAGCGGGGTCCTTTCTCTCGCGCACAGCTTGGAGTCCGCGGGGGGCCAGTGAAAGAGAAAGCCATAAAAGTAAGGGAGGCCCGCTTCCCTATTGAAAGAAAAGTCTGGCCGTGCATTCGCGACGCGCACAGAACACTCCCCGTCTGGTGTCTTCCGTTGTTAAGACGCCACCACTATATCACGGTCACAGCAAACGCACAATTTCTGTTGTTGGCCGGAAGAATGTTTTCACAACCCCGTCTTTGGCTGTTTTCAGCTCGACCTTGCGCACCCTTCCATCTGCGCTGGGCAGGCTTCGTGTAATCACTCCGACGGGCCAGTCGTTGCGGGTTGCTTCTTCATCCCTGAGTAGAACGACGTCGCCTTCTTTGAGGTCGGGTTTTGTTGCTTGCCATTTTCGGCGTTGTTGCAAAGTAGTGACATACGTTGTGCGCCAGCGCTTCCAGAACTCGTCAGCCAGGTTTTGCACGAGACGCCAATGCCGTTTGTAGAGGTTGCTTGTATCTAACTGCCCAGTTGTTACAGATGCGCTTCCGTGTTTTTGGGTTAAGAGTGTCGCCGGAGTTAGGATTGTGGGATCTTCGGGGTCAGACGAAGTAGGAGTTATGGGCCTGGCATTAATGATGGCCGCAACTTCTGCCAAAAAGGTTGCAAGAATGTCTTGCGTGAGTCGTTGATGACGTGACTGCACGAGCATTGAGTCAAGAATGCGACGTGCAATGCCTATCATCCGCTCCCACGCACCGCCCATATGGGACGCGTGCGGTGGATTGAATATCCATTTGCAGCCGTTTCCGCTGAGGAACTTGCCTATTTGTGAGCGATGAATGCCCTCTGCGCTGATTCCAAGTTCTCGGCAAGCTCCGATAAAATTGGTCCCGCAGTCAGAGCGTATTAGCTTGACGGGCCCTCGCACTACTAGGAACCTTCGGAAGGCATTAATGAAACTCGACGTATCCATTGACTCGATCAGCTCAATGTGCACTGCGCGAATGCTTAAGCAGGTGAACATGACTGCCCAGCGCTTGCTGTTTGCAACACCACCTCTCGTTCGGCGAGAGACAATCATCCAGGGACCGAAAACATCGATTCCAACATTCGTGAAAGGAGGATCTGTGCTGATTCGGTCTGCCGGAAGGTCAGCCATCTTCTGGTCGTGAAAGCGCCCTCGCAGCTTCTTGCATGAAATGCATGCTTGCAGCACGGATGAGATGCACCTTTTACCTCCGACGATCCAATACCCAGCAGCTCGTACGGCTCCTTCTGTGAAGTGTCGGCCCTGGTGTTGCACGCATTCATGGTGGTGGCGCACGAGAAGCTTCGCCACATGGTGCCGACCCGGCAATAAGAGAGGGTGTTTCTCATCGTCTGGAAGGTCGCTTCTGTTCAAGCGGCCGCCGACGCGGATCAAGCCGTTGGCGTCTAAGAATGGGTCAAGCCTTCGAAGCGAGCTTGTCTTGTGAACCTGCTCTCCTCTCTGGATACAGCATATCTCTTCATAAAATGCGTCCTGCTGTACTGCGCGAATGATGACGAGCCTGGCTTTGGAGAGCGCCTCAACGGGAGCTACCTCTCCTTGTGATGCGTTCTTTGCGCGATGGGCAACCTGGATCAGACTTGCTACAGCACGAGTGAGAGATTTCCAGTTCGAGAGTCTATGAAAGCGTTCAGCTCCGAGTCGCTGTCGTCTGTTCACCTCCGTCGCCAGAGTGCAGACTTCAGGGCGTATTTCTTTGTCTTCATCAGGATTTAAGAGGATGAAGCTCGACGACCGTGCTTCCTCTTCTCGTCGTGAAAGAAAATCAGGTCCGGACAACCAGTTCGTGCTTTTAAGCTGTGCTGCTGGAATCGTTCTAGTGGCGTGGTCTGCTGGATTTTCTTCTGTGTGAACGTATTTCCATTGTTCAGGTTGCGTGCTGCTACGTATCCGCTGCACCCTGTTGGCCACATACACGTAGAACCTTCTTGTTTCGTTGTATATGTAACCCAAGACCACTTTGCTATCCGTGTAGAACGTGACCGAGTTCGGCTGGAAGTCCAATTCTCGTAGTATAGAATCGGTCATCTCTACAGCAAGCACTGCTGCACACAACTCAAGCCTGGGGATGGTGTGTTCTGGTTGTGGAGCAAGCTTGGCCTTTCCCATCACAAATCCGACGTGTCTGTTTCCTTGCTTGTCAGTCACGCGTAGGTATGCCACAGCTGCGACCGCCCTTGTGGACGCGTCTGAAAATACATGAATGTCCCTGCTTTCGGCTTCAAGCGTCGAGACTGGCGCATACGTTCTTCGCACGTGAAGGTGCTGTAGTGTCTGGAGAGAGTTCTTCCACTCGTCCCATCTCTGCTTTTTCTCGTCCGAAAGCGGCGTGTCCCAGTCATAACCCTTCGTCACGAGGTCACGGAGAAGGTACTTGCCTTGAACCGTTATTGGAGCCACAAACCCTAGTGGATCGTAAAGGCTGTTGACGGTCGACAGCACTCCTCGCCGCGTATATGGCCTGTCCTGACGAGGAGCCCTGAAGACGAAGCTGTCGTCGCCTATGTCCCACAGTAGACCGAGACTTCTTTGCGTAAGCAACGCGTCTGTGCCGAAGTCGAGGTTCTTCAGTCCCTGGGCGTGGTCCTCTCGAGGAAATGCATTCAGCACATTCTGCCTATTCGAAGCTATCTTGTGCAGCCTTATGTTAGCCGTTGCAAGCATTTTCTGTGTTCTTTGCAGCAGGCTAATGGCATCTTCTTCGCTCGGAAGAGACTTAAGTGCATCATCGACGTAGAAATCTCTTTCAACGAACTTCCTGGCATCTTCACCAAATCGTGGGGCAGCTTGTTGGGCAGTCCGTCGAAGGCCATACGTTGAAACAGCTGGCGATGGGCTGTTGCCGAAAACGTGAACCTTCATTCGGCACTCTATGATTTCTCTGGAGATATCGTTGCCCTTAAACCAGAGGAACCTCAGGTAGTTCTGATGGTCCTCGCGAACCATGAAACTGTAGAACATTTGCTGGACGTCCGCTGTAACCGCAACTGGTTCTTGCCGGAAGCGTATCAAAATCCCCACAAGGTTATTCGTCAGGTCAGGGCCGGTCAGGAGAACGTTGTTAAGAGATACCCCTTCGTACTGAGCGCTGGAGTCAAACACGACTCGGATTTGATCAGGCTTCTGGGGGTGGTGAACGCCGAATATGGGCAGATACCAACATTCTTCGTCCACGTGAAGTGGTGGAGCTTCCTCCGCATGACCCCTAATGAAGAGCTCGTTCATGAAGTTCACGAAACGTTCCCTTGTTTCAGGATTTTTTCGCAGGGTACGCCGTAGCGAGAGCAGACGAGACAGAGCTTGTTCTCTGTTGTTCGGAAGCCGACTTCTCGGTGTGCGAAAGGGGAGAGGGGCGACCCAATTGTTTAATTTGTCTTGGGTGAATTCACTATTCATTATCTTGAGGAATGTCTTGTCTTCCATGGAGAGAGCACGCTGGTTGTCAAGTTCTGTTGTCTCGAAAAGATTCGGGGCCAGTGTGTCATCCAATGTTGCTGCCAATCGTAAATCTTTTGAGACCTTATCCGCAGAGTAGAGAATTGGTGCCTCCCTAACAAAAAAATGTCTTGGGCACGGCTCGAAAAGAGATGGTCGCCCACTGTCCAGCACATGGGTCTTGAACACGTTGACGCTGCCCGTTTTCCGCGTTCGACCAATGCAAACATCGCCGACAATGACCCATCCGAGGTCGAGCTTCTGAGCATACGGCGCGTCGTGGGGTCCGTTGATTGTCTGACGAACCTTGTGAGCTCTTAGGATGTCCCGGCCAAGGAGGAGCAGTATTCCAGCCTCCTCAAGAGGCGGAATGTGATTTGCTACTGACTTCAAGTGCGGGTAGTGCCTTGCAGCGTCAGGTGTCGGAATTTCCTCTCTGTTTTCTGGAATTGCCTTGCACTCGAGGAGAGGTGGAAGAGGAAACTTGACTTCGCCTGACATGCTCTGCACGAAAAAACCATGAGCGACTCTTCCAACCACTTCAGTACTGCCGGAGCAAGTGCGGAGCGTGTATTGCGTAGGTGTCCCCTTCACTCCGAAATCGTTGAGGAGTTCTGGCCTAACCAACGAGCGATTACTCTGATCGTCAAGAATCGCGTACGCTCTGTCTTCTCAGGCTGAGTGTCATGGGTGACCTCTACGAGGCAGATTTTGGCACACGACCTTGTGCTGTTGTCAGCGTTTGCCACTTCAGTACGCCTAGATGACTCTTCTTTCTGAGTCATCTGTGGTACTGTCATCAGACCCACTAGCCCTTGACGGCTCTGAGGTTGGCGGTGCTGGGTGAAGCGCTGTGGCGTGGTCGGCGCTGTCGCATATGAGGCATATCACAACTGCCTGACATTGCCACTGCATGTGGTTCTTGGATGAGCAGCATCGTAGGCAGATCCCTTGCTTCTTTATGAAAGATTGCCGCTCTTCCAAAGTTTTCTCACGGAAGGCGCGACACCTTTCCAAAGGGTGAAGTTTCTTGTGATATGGACACCACCTTTTAAAGTCCTTCGATTCCGGTTGCTGTTCGTTAGCAGTGGCATCTCGATTAATTTTGGCAGAAGCAGGATCCACTTCTGTTTTCCTTGCTGACACAGACGATCTTTGCCGCGTGGTCTTGGTAGCATTGTCTTGCTTCCTCTGATTGAATTCAGACGGCGCATTTTGTGCACGCAAGATGAAACTCGGGTCGTTCCTCATGCTGGCCTGATCTCTAACAAATTTGCAAAAGAAAGAAAAGGGTGGAAATGCAGTGTCATGATCTTTTTTGTATTTCGACCCCGCCGACATCCAATTTTCTTGAAGTCCAGATGGCAACTTCGAGACAATTTTGTTGACCCCTCTTGCGGTATCCAAATAGCCAAGACCGGCAAGATACGGGTCAGTTTTCGCAGCCTCGAGTTCTAGCAGGAGGTCGCCAAGTTCCTGGAGTCTGGTATTTTCCCGGTAAGCTATCTTCGGGAAGTCTTCCAGCCGCTTCAGTAGTGCATCCTCAATTGCCTCAGGGCGCCCGAAGACGTCGTCGAGCCGTTTCCACACAACGTTCAAGCCCGTTGAAAAGTCATCCACGTGCACCGATTTCAACCTCCGAGCCTGATTTGACGATTCAGGGCCAAGCCATTTGATGAGGAGGTCTAGCTCTTCTTGGGCAGAAAGACCTAGATCTCTGACGACACCTTTGAACGATGATTTCCAAGCGCGAAAGTTCTCAGGTCGATCATCAAACTTGATAAGACCGCTTGAAACAAGGTCTTTGCGGCACAGGAATTTGAGGACATCGGCTAGCTCTGAGCTTGAACTGTTGTGTGTCGGGGCATTCACAAGCGGCTGCGGATCAACTCGTAAGTCCATAGGAGGACTCGTAGCTCCAGCATGCTTAAAACTTGGGTTGTTAGGGGCAGCATGGTAGTCAGGTGGACGTTCATCAGCTCGCAGACACATCGAATTATTCGCAGCTGTGTTGGCCCTCGGTGACGTGCGAGCATTGTTTACGTCGTCGCTTGAGTTGGTAACGGCCTCCTCAGTAAACACGAGCGCAGAGTTGCGTAGGGCTTGCTGCTCATCGATATAACTCCTAGTCTGCAGCGTTCGGTCCACAGGAGGGAGCGTGCGCATGCGCTCCCCGCCATCCTGCTCCACGGCTGCCTCGAGCGCATTCGCCTGTGCGTTTGCAGCTGCCGCTTCTTTTTCATGCTGCAAAATATCCAATTCAGCCTCAATCCTTGCCTTCTCAATACGCATCGCGGCCTCTCTGCGACCAAACTCTGCTCTGGCCCGGACGGCTTCAGCTTGTGCGCGTGCTTGTACGGCGGCGAGGCTGATTGTTGACGAGCCCGATCGTCGTGACCTCGAAGAAACGCTTGAGTGGGCCGATAGAGAGTGCTGCGACGTTACCTCTTGTAAGCGGTCGCGTTCTCGTTGTGTAGCCTCACGTAATTTGTCGCTCACAGTCACATAACGATCTGCGTCGATTGCTTTTTGAAGTTCTAATTCCTGCTGGGTTTCCGATCTGCTCGTTTTGGCGAGGAAGGTAGAGTATCTGGCGGCGACGTGCTCGTAGCGCTCATAGCTTGCGCGAAGCTGCGTTGCGGCGTTGTTAACGTCTTCCTCTTTCGCACATGACACTTTCAAAATAGCTGTCTCCACGTTCTTCCAGGCAGCGTCTATTCTCCGGCAGTGCTCTTCGCGGCTCGTTTCATACGTTTCTTTAGATTTCATGGAAAACGTAGTTGCTCTTTGTGGTTGAATATTTGCCGTGGAAGCTTCATGCTCTGCTGTCATAATTTGAGACGTTTCAGGCGTCAGCTTGTCCTGATCCATTTTGGCGTGCGTGCTTCACGACGTATCTCACTCAAAGCGGACGTGTGCCGTGAAGCCTGCTAAGCTGCGCGATGAAATTTGAAACGAGCCCACCTTGTCGTTGCCCTGTGTGCCGTCAGCTGCTCAACTTGTAGGCGATGCCATGTCCTTGCAGTAGGCGGATGTCATGGTCAAACCGGAGGTCTTGCCGTGCGACGTATTCCACTGCAGCGGACGTTGAGTTGGCGGACGATGGCAGTCGACTTCACTTTTTTACTATGCTGGCCTCGCGGATCGCACTTGACGGGATCAAAGCGTCCGCTGTCCAGCTACATAACGGGTCGAACGCAGTTGAACATTTAAAACAAACTTTAATTACACTGAGAAGGTCAAAAAAGCAAGTTAAAAATACACAAAAACGTTCAGTTTTAGCCCCGTAAAAAAGTGGTCCGGTCTCTAGGGCTGGTGGGGCGAGTCTGCCCGTCCCGCGCTTTTCCAACTGTGGTTTCCATCCCCGTCGCCGCCCCCAGGCACGGGAAACAACAGCCGACCACCCCGAAGCGTCGTCACTGGGTTTCTTTCAGGAACCGAACGGAGGGAGCGGGGTCCTTTCTCTCGCGCACAGCTTGGAGTCCGCGGGGGGCCAGTGAAAGAGAAAGCCATAAAAGTAAGGGAGGCCCGCTTCCCTATTGAAAGAAAAGTCTGGCCGTGCATTCGCGACGCGCACAGAACAAACACAGTTGTTAATTTGCACTCGGGTGTCGTACATTCTTTTTCTGTCTTAAGTTCTGTCCCTTCGTCACTTTGCGCCACAGTGTTATGTCGAACCAACTAACCCACTGGGAAATATTCTTTAATTACATGTAATATGCTCCGAGTGCACATTTATGTGAGTTTTGTTTGCAATGCACATATGAAAGACAGCACAAAAAAGATGCAATATTAGAGGTGAGCAAATAGGTATTTTTGGAACCGAATAGAATAGGGCCAGAAGCAGATAGAAACGAATACTTTTCTAAACATGAATAGCCATTATTATAACTAATATAAACTGATGTTTATATCCCAGTATTTTTGAAGTCAGCAAGTTTCTGTCATCATATAGTACCTTATTAAATATTGTATTTGAAAAACACAAACAGCATTACGAGCGAACAAGTACTTTATTCGCATGCACAGGGCTCTTCAGAGGACGTAAGGCGATTCATTAGAGATGGCTCTGGAACTTTAATTTCAGAGCAAGTGTGATTCACTCTGTAGGCAGTAGAGTCTTGATAGGCAGCAGGGAGGGAGAGGGAGTGTATGCGTGTGCACGTCCTGAGTGCGCATGCACGTGTACTTGAGTTTGTGTGTTCGCCCGTTCTTGTGTCTCAGTATTTTAGTCTGCGTGCGCACGTGCGCGTTTATGCGTCTGGGAGCATACGCGCATTTGTGTGTGAGTGCACATCCGTGTGCGTGCATGCGTGCGCACATTTTTCTTCGAGTGTACATGCCTGGGTCCGTGTAAATCTGCAAACGTGCCTGTTATCTGTGCGTCTCTATACTTGAGAGAGAGCGAGAAAGTGGTGAATACCTGTTTGTATTGGTTTGCATGAGAAGCTAGCATGTCCTTACTTGCACCTACTCTCGGATGCAAATGAAATATAGGCATTAAATTAGGGGTTTATTACGTGTCAAAATCACAATATGATTTTGAGGCACACCGTAGTGGGACACTCCGGAATAATTTAGGCCACCTGGGGCTCTTCAACATGCACCTAAATCTAAGTACGCGAGTGCTTTTGCATTCCGCCCCAACGAAATGCGGCTGCTGTGGCCGGGATTTGAACCTGTGACCTCGTGCTTAGCAGCCCAACACCACAGACTCTAAGCAAGCTCGGCGCGGATATAGAGTTTACTTGAATCTTATTTATATATATAAGAACGAATGGCACTGCCTTTATACCATTATCACTTTGTGAAAGGGAAACCGACGCATAAAGAAATAAAAATATTAGGAGCCATTCCACTCTGTGAAGATGGATGACTAGCTAAGCTGTAGCACATCATACAGGATTTTACAAGGAGTCATGTATTTATTTTCACCATTAGGTAATGGTAGTGACGATAGCCTTGTGATTACTATGATATATACGGGTTGGTCCGGTTACAACCTTAGACAGAATCTTGGCCAAAGTAGAATCTAAGCACGACCGTTGTTGCTTAACTGAGTTACTTCGATTGGTGTAGCACTTCAAACCAACGTCTTCTTGCACAAACTCAGTGAACTGTTTATTTTCTGGTTTTGAAATGCCCACATTGAAGTATCCAATGGTGATAACAAGTGTAGTGTCATCGCGGTTAACTAATGCAAAGAGAGTGGTCATGAACTTCTCAATACCACACTTGAGTGTGCCTGAATACATATAGACATTGGATATCATAATTCTGCCTTTAGTTTGTGCGGCACAGACAACCCCGAAATTGGTGCCCCTCTCCTCTTTCGGGTCATGTTGTATGGTTGTACATACATTTCCTCCTCTGCATATAAGGCAATGCTTTCCGCGCGTGAGGCCATGTGCTGTTCTCAAGTGATTCCAGCATACCCATCGACGGGAAACAATACATCTTTATTATTATTATTATTATTATTATTATTATTAGCCTGCTTCACCTCCACCCCATGTCAGCCCGACACTCGGCAACCTCCAGGATCAGCCAAAATGTTTGCTCCCTGACGCGACAAACGCCTTTCGGGGCAGAGGTACACAGTTTCGCTGTTAAAGTGCCTGTGCAGTCAGTATTGCCACCCTGTATTTTGTCTCGATGGTACCATCACCATCGGCATGGTCCCGCGAGGAGCTGCGAGCAGTTCGCAATCGCTATCTTCCTTGCCTCTTGACGGTGATGACGCGCTAAATCTGCACCAACATTGCGTCCTGCATCCCTTCTTCGACCAAGCCAGCTTTCGGCGGCACACGTTCGTTGTTGTATTGGCATTAAAGCTTTAAACTGCCTGATTTCGAAAAAAAAAAACAAATCAGTTTTACTTAGAATGCTCCAGACGGGCTCATTCCCTTCGCTGGGCTTTCTCAGCCGTATCTACACAGACGCCGATTCGAGCTGTCCGGACTGTAATGAGATCTATTGCTCCTTAGCGCACATGCTCTGGCAATGCCCCGCGTTACCTAACGGCCCTCTCTCCAGCGAAGCCGATTGGGAGGAGGCACTCCGGAGCCCATCACTCCAGACACAACTAGAGGCAATCCAGAGGGCCCGAGAAAGGGTGGAACATCACGGTATTCCTGCCCCGACTTGGACGCAGCCAGCGGCTTCCGCGGGTACCCGATAGGGGCCTGCGCTGAAGCTCCTCAAGATCAAATAAAGTTCGTTGTCTGTCTGTCTGTCTACAGCGAAAGCAGACTGGCCGCAAAGAACGTACTCACGGAGTGATGCCATTGATCATATCACAAAAGACTGGGCTCGGTGAGGTCGCCCTTAAAGATGTTGTTTTTCAGCGTCAGTTATGCTTTCAGAGTTTATCTGCAAAATATTTCTAAAACATAAACATGTATAATAATTATTCGCTCAGCTAGATAATCTCAAGGACTCGCTCCAAGCTACTCATGTCCGTTAGCCGCCTCAGATCAATTATTGACAATTTAATTATCGTAGCTTCCTTTTTTATGAAAACAACTGCTCAACTTAGTCCGTATCTCGAGGCTACTAATTTCAACACTCGAATGATAACAATAATGTCAGCAAGATTTACATTGCTCTGTTGTCGCAGCACTGCGCGGCTGCGGCTGAGGCAGAGAGTAGAGTGTGCGCGCGTGACCTCGCGGTACTCTGCGCCGGCTGGGCCTGGCCTGTAGCTTCCCTCTCGGACCTCGTTTCACCGTTTCACCCTGTAAATAAACATCATTCGTAACATCTTTGGTGGACGTGCGGGGTAAATCTTGGACGATCCTGGACGACCTAGCTCTACCAACTGTCCGACGGAGTAGGCGCTTGGCCGGTTTACGACCACAAGCAGCGGACATGGCCGATTCCGGAGAAGGCAATGACGACCCCACCTGCGGCGGACCAGACAGCAATCACGCAGGTCAGGCTGGCTACTGGACACCGCTGCGAGAGCCACCCACCTTTTCGGGGAAGGCCAACGAAGACGTCGACGACTGGCTTAAACACTACAACAGAGTGAGTCGCCACAACCACTGGAACACTACGAAGCAGCTCGATAACGTGGATTTTTTTCTCGCTGGAACCGCGCTCCTCTGGTTTGAAAACCACGGGAGCGTTCTAACAAGCTGGGATAACTTTGTAGAAGAATTCACCAAGTGCTTCGGGGACCCAATCTCTAAGAAAAAGAAGGCTGGGCAGACGCTTTCCCGACGAGCTCAATTACCTGGCGAAATGTGTACAACGTACATAGAGGCTGTTCTGAAATTATGCGGAATCGTCAGCGCTACCATGACAGACGAAGACAAAGTAGGACATCTGCTTAAAGGAATCGCTGCAGATGTTTATAATTTTCTTATAACGAAGGACGGTCTTAGTACTCCGTCTGATCTGAAGAAACACTGCCGGGCGTTTGAAGCACTGAAAATGAGAAGGATTGGGCCAAAGTTTGGACGATTGGACAATGTTACTACTATTGCAAGTGTGTCCGTCCCAACCCACGACGACATCTCCTCAGTGATTCGGCAAGTAGTTAAAGAAGAGCTTGAACGCCTTAAAGTTGTTGACGACGCTCATGTGTGCCATCAGTGCACATTTGATCATCGTTCTCGTGTGCCACCGTCCACCTGGGCACCTCAGAGTTTCCGAGAACCTCGCAGGACCTATGCTGATCGTACGGAGAGCAGCAACTTGCCACCGCAACCGACAAGTCTTGGACGCCGACAAGATGCACCACAACGATTTATTCCGCGGGCTATTCCCTCCTACAGCCAGCCTGAGAGTGCGTTTCTACCCATGACACCCATGTCACCGGTGTCACCCGCGACAAGCCGCGACTCCCGCACTTGCTACAGCTGCGGTGTGGCTGGACACATTGCTAGGTATTGCCACCGCCGCCAGCAGCGTGTTCCACGGTTTAATTCCTACACGCCCCGCGTGCCCGCTGATGAGCCCTGGCCATATCCCACTTCCTTCCAGCGGCTGCAGCAGGGACGCGCAAACCGGCGCAAACCGCAGTGACTCCCCCATTTCCGATCGCAGCCTGACACCACCACCGACACGACAACGACGCTCTCCATCACCTCGTCGTCGCTCGTTATCACCGCCACCGCTGGGAAACTAGCTGGTGCGACCGACGGGGGTGAGGCCGCAATATGTTCATCTTCATCAAGACCCCCTTGTGCAAAATTGTTTAAAAACAAAGTGTGCGTTTTAGTTGACAATGTGAGTGCTTTTGCTTTAGTTCACACTGGGGCGGCAGTTTCTGTTATGAGCCTCTCCTTCAAAAAGGTTAAGCCCAGGATGCGAAGCATACTAGCCTTTATTTTAGTTGTTGAACCACTGTTTAGCCTGGTGAACTGCTGTTGCGTGGCTATATTTGGTTCGGCTAGACGACGAAACAACTCATGCGTTACTCTGCTTCGCCTTCAAGAGTGGAACGCGATAGCGTTCCCGTCGACCCGCCAAGGGGTGTAAGACAATGGGCTACGGCGCAGCGACTGCGCGTCTCGCATTGGACGCGGTGAGCGTCGAGCAACGCAGCGTTCGGCGCGGCAACGAAATGTGCGCCTGAGCAAGCGACGCACGCCTGAGCCAGAAACAGCTCGTTTCTAAGGCAACACCGCATTCACTAGAGGCGCTTTTGTACCGCTTTGAAGCATCGTACTCGTGGCTCAGTGGTAGCGTCTCCGTCTCACACTCCGGAGACCCTGGTTCGATTCAGGCGCACATTTCGTTGCCGCGCCGAACGCTGCGTTGCTCGACGCTCACCGCGTCCAATGCGAGACGCGCAGTCGCTGCGCCGTAGCCCATTGTCTTACACCCCTTGGCGGGTCGACGGGAACGCTGTCACGTTCCACTCTTGAAGGCGAAGCAGAGTAACGCATGAGTTGTTTCGTCGTCTAGCCGAACCAAATATAGCCACGCAACAGCAGTTCACCAGGCTAAACAGTGGTTCAACAACTAAAATAAAGGCTAGTATGCTTCGCATCCTGGGCTTAACCTTTTCAGCCCATCTTGCAAGAGTTCAGCCAAAGCCACCTAGAAAATCAGTCTCTGTAGCACGCCGCAACCTTCGCTTTTCATTCCAACGAGCAGCTCTGTCTCCAGGAGGCATCTCGCCTCGTGAGTGTCTAGCAGAAGCAAGCGCAGCTGCTTATAGAAGACCGGCCGCCAAGTTTCATCCTAGACGCCAGCGCTCGTTTCTCCCCTGGCGGAGCGATTTCATCTCCAGCGGGGGTTTCCGTCGCCGCTTCCCTTCACGGTCGCGCCCGCGTTCAGTTCGCGCTGCGCGCGAAACGTCTCTTGTTTGCGACGGCACCTCTTCGGATGACCGGAAATTATTATTGTGTTGTTAACTGTCACGACAGCAATGTAAACATGAAAAGGTTGATGCCACCAGTGAAATTCTGCCGATTCACAAGAAAATGGTACGAAAGAAGCAGACGACAGAAATGGATTACTGCGGTGCGCCGAGCGAAGTAAACATCTGGCAAACGAAGCGAGCTCGTTCATTGATCCCTCCTGAGTGTATGACGGTTTCTATATGTAACCTACGTGAAATTAATAATTACTCGGTAGATAATCATTTTATTCATATAAAAATTTTAAGTTAAACGAGCGCTTGTCCTGTCTTCTTTCTCGTGTTTCGTTTGTGAGTGCGCTGTCTAAGAATGGAAACCACGTCTGTTGTATGCGCTAGCAGTGGCCGAAGTTCACGCGTGCCGAGAAATTCAATATGTGCATGATGCATTGAACATGACCGGAGTTCATTCCCGCTTCACCACTGCACCGATCGATCGGGTTACTGGACGATACACGCCCGCGTCTTGGTCGCGCCGGCATTGCTGAAGCAGGAATGATTAATAATACTTTCAACTTCCGTCTCTTGAGTACTGTTAAAAAATGACCAAGCTGTCTACATTGCTGCCTCTATTCCATATTGTATGGGACGTACTAGTTAAAGTTGTGTGCGCATGTCGTACTTGTGCTATGCAGCGATATATCTTGTTTATTTCCGCACAGTGTCGATAGAAGTCCGTTGTCGCCATCAGAGACAACACGGATTTGTAGCAAACATAATGTGAGAAACTGCAAAAATGACTTTAGCTCGTTGGTGCTGTATGTATGTGCCGCATCGTATGTGCTGACGATTTTTCCGGTGGCACATACGATGTCATTTCCAATTACCTGCTCAGCGTCCCTTACATGGTTAAGCAGACGCTGCCCTTTCACCGCATTGCAGCCATAAAAATAATCGTGAAGCGTACCGATCTTCTTAAAGGCAAATATAGCGTGTGCAGCTTGTTTCATACTAGGGGGAAAACTCGGAACGTATTGCGTCCCGATGCGGCAAGCAATGAGTCGTGCGGCGGCAGCAGCTCGAGCAGGCGCACAGGCCTGAGGGGCAGTGTCGTGATCTGCGTCGTCTGCTACGGCGGCGCGCGCTGGCCGCATTTTCAGGAAGCGTGGTACTGTCAGGGGCAGTGCACCGATTTCATCGGTACTGCAGGAACTGAGCTGATAGTCTTTACTAAACGTTGTGCGTCGCCCCACTCTGATCCTTCATTGGCGATAATGGAGTTCCACAAACTTCTTTTGACAACATGGTTCATTTGTTCTTTCGAAAGTCCGGAGTACTGAGCGTGTGCACGTATATTTCTTCACTGTGAGTGCTACCGTAATGAGCAGCGACAAAACGCACCAAGATGTGCGCGCAACGTGCTCAGTCTTTGTTTGACTCGAAAGGAAAACAAAGCACTCAACAATAGGAGTGGAACACGGTGAAACAAACGGACACGATTAAATGAACGTTTTAGGTTCAGACAATGAGCTCGAAGTGATTTTTCTCGACAATCATTCGCTACACCAGACAGACCCTGCCCGCCGGTGGGGAATTGGACACGTCACGCTCGGAACTTCAGTTAGTATCTCTTCATGTCCCCAGCGGCAGCGATGACAGCGCTCATCCTGGAAAGCAGTGAAGTGTAGAATGACTTGATCAGGGATGTGTTCATTCGCTGCACGTCTCAGTCGCTGACGATGGTGGATCGAAGCCTATCCTCGGGCGACTGATAGAGGGGATGTTGCGCCAGCGATACTTTCAACGAGCCCCAGACATTTTTAAATGATGTTGGCGCCCGGGGATTGAGGCGGCCGCTCCAAGAGAGTGACTGCGCGCTCTTCTAGCAGTTCTTGCACAGCATGAGCAGTGTGGATCGGCGTCCTATCGCGTTAGAATATATATAGTCGCCTTCCAGAAACGGGCCGTCAAGAATGTATGGAATCAGTACGTCGTCTATGACTGCCATGCAGCGATGAACTTACATTCGAGGCGTATCAGTGGGCATCACGCAACGCTTAGCAAAGAATACCGGCTCCTTTCACGCAGTAACGATGTGATCAGCGCCCTGCACCTGACAGTAGAACGTTTCTCGACAATGCGGCCAGCGTGCGCCGCCGTAGCAGACGACGCCGTTCAAGATCCCGCCCCTCGAGCATCTGCGCGAGCTGCTGCCCTTCGAGTTTTCCCCTAAATGTGAGAGAGACTGTACACCGCCCTTCGAAGGAAATGTCCACGCGCACACACCGCGCGCGGCGCGAAACGTGCCCAAACACGCGCAGCGCAGGAGGCAATCAAGGCGGCGCGAACGAGAGATGGGAGAGGGGTACCACCGCTAATAGAATTTTGCTCCGCATGCGGCGCTCTCAACGCCGGCGCAGCAGCGCCGCTCTCGGTGCCGTTCTTGTCTATATACCGCCGCGACACCGCGAGCGACGCCGCGAGTTGGAGCCTCGTTTCTCCTCTGTCGTGACGTCACGGTGTCACGTGGTATTGACGGCGACACCGTCGCGCCTGAGGAGCTGGGTTGAGCTCTCGAAATATGCTTCGCATAAAATCGTCTTGGACAAAAAGTTATGTTTTCTTGGGATCGGAACGCTACCTTTCGTGGAGTTGGCGGGAAAATGTTACGCCCACTTGGGGTCTGTTCTGTTTCAGTTACGATAGGGGAGCAGACATTTAGAAGTGAATTTACTGTGCTTGCACGTACAACGCATGACATTATTTTAGGAATTGATTTCTTGCGTGAGTGGGGGGCAACTTTGGATTGTGGAAGTGGCGTGATTTCTTTTCGCCGCGACGCGCGAACTTCAATGACAGATAGCACCAGTGATGCCGCCGACGTTTTCACCGTGTCACAAGATGTCTGTTTGCCCCCTAAGACTGCAATGTTTGTACCTGTCACTAATTCTCGCCCTCGTACAGGTTCTTGTTGTGGTTTAGCCGAGCCCGATTATAACAATGCGCTCAAGAAAAATGCGATAGTCCCTCGCTCCCTCGTGGTTACCACGGATGGTTGTACTCGTTTGTGGACAGTGAACGTTTCAACCCAATCTATAACATTGCCGCTAGGACTTAAACTGGCAAGTTTTGATGAACAAGCCATTGTCATCGTCGGAGCGGTCGAAATGTCAACTGCCGAAAAAAAATCCAACCCCGACTCCATCTATGATAATTCTGCTGACTTTAAGCGCATGATTGACAAGTCGCTGTCTTCTAGTGAGCAGTGTCTGCTGGAAGCTGTGCTCGCTCGCTACGCCACAGTGTTTGATTTTGCTCAAGGCCAACGAGCGTCCCATACACCACCGGCGTCTCGTATGCAACACCGCATCCATACAGGGCAAGCAACGCCAATTCGTCAGAAGCCCTACCGCGTTTCACCTTCAGAGAGAAAAGTCACCGCCGAGCAGGTCGAAGAAATGTTACAGAAAGGAGTGATCCAGGAGTCATCTAGCCCTTGGGCTGCTCCTGTGATCCTAGTCAAGAAAAAAGACAACTCATGGAGATTCTGTGTGGACTATCGCCGCCTAAACACCATCACAAAGAAAGAAGTGTACCCCCTACCACGAATAGATGACGCCGTCGACTGCCTCCACTCCGCGTCGTATTTCTCTTCTGTTGATTTGCGGTCAGGATATTGGCAAATTCCCATGCACCCCTCAGACAAGGAGAAGACAGCCTTCGTGACACCTGACGGTCTCTTTGAATTCAACGTTATGCCCTTTGGCTTATGCAACGCTCCAGCGACATTCGAGCGATTTATGGATACCGTGCTCCGCGGACTCAAATTGGAAATTTGCATGTGCTATTTAGACGACGTCATTATCTACGGCCGGACATTTCACGAGCACAATCAGCGCCTGTCGATCGTTCTTCACTGTATCCAGCAAGCTGGCCTTATTTTAAACTCAAAGAAATGTCATTTCGGTGAGCGTCAAGCCCTCGTACTAGGCTTTCTGGTCGACAAAGACGGCATACGACCAGACCCTGAAAAGATAGCAGCGGTTCGCGACTTCCAACAGCCACAAACGGTGAAAGATCTGCGAAGCTTATTGGGCCTTTGTTCATATTTCCGACGCTTTATCAAGACTTTCGCACAGCTTGCCTCTCCACTCAAGTCTCTCCTTCACAAAGACACCCCATACTTGTGGACCGCTGACTGAGAGTCGGCGTTTCAACAGCTGAAATTTTTGTTGACTTCTGGACCGGTACTGCGGCATTTTGATCCGGAGGCGTCAACTGAGCTGCACACTGACGCCAGCGGTGCGAGTGTTGGTGCTGTGCTTGTTCAACTCTGCGATGACCGTGAGCATGTCATTGCCTACGCTAGTCGGACGCTTACAAAAGCGGAGACAAACTACACCGTCACTGAACTCGAGTGCCTCGCAGTCATCTTCGCCATTCAGAAGTTCCGTCCCTATCTACAGGGCCGCGCATTCACGATAGTGACTGACCATCATTCACTCTGTTGGCTGGTTGGGCTGCGTGACCCGTCTGGCCGGTTGGCCCGCTGGGCTTTGCGCCTTCAAGAGTACAGCCTTTCCGTTAACTACAAGAGCGGACGCTGTCTCACGGATGCTGATTGCCTATCCCGTCTCCCTTCGCCGCACACTAAAGCTGAGGATGAAGACTTCGACGACTACCTATTTTCCATCTCTTCCGACTTTCCAGACCTGCGTACCTTCGAGAGCGAGCCACGTTGCGACCCTACCTTGAAATCCCTACGGGCAGCTGCACGTGAGCCAACAGGAACAACACCGTTTACTTTTCGTAATGGTTTGCTGTACAAAAAAAATTACTCGGCTGATAGTCCCCCATTGCTTCTAGTTGTGCCAGAAAACCTGCGCTCTGCTGTCCTTCGTTGTATGCATGACGATATCACGTCCGGGCACCTTGGCTTTACACGCACACTACACCGACTTAGACAGAGATTTTTCTGGCCCAAGCTCTGGAAAACAACGAAACAGTATGTCGCCAGCTGTACTGTTTGCCAGCGCCACAAGCAAACGACGACGGCCCCAGCAGGCTATTTACAACCAGTTAAGCCACCGACGTTACCCTTTGAAAAAGTGGGCATCGACTTGCTTGGCCCGCTCCCAAAGACGTCAGCTGGCTACCGCTGGATTATAGTATGCGTAGATTATCTTACTCGCTACACGGAGACGGCGGCACTTCCATCTGCCACTGGGAAGACGACGAAGTGTGGCGACGGGTCGGATGGGCTCCGTATCTGCTCCGCACAGAAGCTACATTTTCGGCGAAATCACCTCCGCATCCAGATTCTACGTAATCATCGTGTGCCTGAAGTCAGCCCGAGCACGTCAACACCAAACTTGAGGGTGTAAGTGCTATATTTTGCATTTTACGGCCACATCAAGTTTCGAAGCGGGGCCGCCCCGCTAAACCTACTTCGCTAGTGGCGAGGCCTAGCAAAGGCTTCGGCCGCCGCACCGCTGCAGATGGCGAACGCGCTGCTCAATGCCGACGCCGACAAAGCCCACCAATCGTCTACCGGGGCCCCGGAGGACGAGGACATGGAAATTCGCGAATCCCAAGGACTTCTTCCGGCCGCCGGGGAGAACGAAGAAGACAATGAGCCTTGGATCAATGTTACCAGTCGTGCCCGTCGCCGTCGGCTGCAGACACGCTCGACCACGCCCCAACTTTCCCGAACGCCACCGAAGCCCGTTCTCCGCCACAGCCGACCGGCGATGCGCAAGCCCCGACAACCCCCCCTTCCTGCCGATGATTACAAGTTGGCGGTTCGTCCACGGAACGGCCTGCAGCTCAACAAGGTGAGCCCAGGGAAGTTGGTGGACGCCATCACAAATGCCGCAAAGCTGCAAATCGGCTCCACCGGATTCAAAGTACGCATCGACGAAGACCAAAACATCCTTGTTCTGAGCACTGCCTCAGAAGCTACGGCCTCGGCACTAAGCAAGATGCAAAAAATTACAATTGATGCAACAACATATCATATTGCATCATACGGAATTTCCCCCGATAACTCTTGCAAAGGGGTAATACACAACATCGATCACGACACCACGCCCGAAATGTTACTTAAACGCATTGAATCTCCCGGATACGAGGCGCTAACATGTAGAAGACTGGGAAACACAACCACCATGGTGATCACATTCTTGGGAAAAACAGTGCCATATTACATCGAATTTTCCGGCCTTCTTCTGCGGTGCTACCTCTACAAGAGAACCGTGCCACATTGCCGAACCTGCAACGAGACAGGCCACAGAGAGGACGTCTGCCCGCGGCCCCCCGCCACACCCAAGTGCAGAGAGTGCGGCACTTCGCTAGCAACGGAGCAGCACGAGTGCCACCCTCGGTGCTCTCTGTGCGGCGGGGATCACCCGACAGCAGCGAAAACCTGCCCCAACAGGTTCCTGCCGCCCGTCAACCGCCGGAAACCGCAGCAGACCCCGAGAGCAGGCTCCTCGTCTCCGAGGCCGCGTGGCGAGCACTCAGCATCCCGCAAGTCGCGGTCCCCGAAACGACGTGGAGCTGTCCAGGGGAGGAGCAGTTCCAGGCCGCGTTCCGGTTCCAGGCGTAGGAGCTCATCGCGACGACGGACGCCATCCCATGGCAGGACCTCGAGCCGTGGTCGTTCCGCAAGCGGCAGGAGTGGAAGCAAGGGAGCAGCGCAGGTCACGCAGCAGGTGAGCTGGGCACAGGTTGTTTCTCCCAAAGCTCGTCCCCCCCCTGTTGACACAGAGCTGGCACAGGCACATGCCCAGATTAGGCGTCTCACTGAAGAAAACGCAAAACTCAAATCAGAAATCACTAGCGTACACGCAGAATTCGTAGCACTTAAAGATGAATTACTTGGAAGAAATAGCACTACCCATACACAAAACACTTCAACCCCACCCCCGGAGAAGCGGAAACGGGAAGAACAGCCAGCTCAAAAAGTCACTTCAAACCCGACACCGCAACGAGCAACCGCGCAGCCCACTGCACCGCAGGGAGTCATACCCGTCCAATATGCCACTCTCCAGAAGGTAGAAGAGGTAGTAGCAAAAGCTATTCAGAGCCTTCAGACATCCCTACAAGCTACCATGCAGCAACAACTCACAGCTATACAACAGTCAGCGGCACAACAACAACAATACGCAACTCAACAACAACACTCTAACGCTCAGTTGGCGGAACGCATCATGAGGCTAGAGGAACGCATACTAGCACTGGAAGCTCGTCAGAGGCGGCGCCCCAAGAAAACAGCTCATCAGACCCTTCCAGAATTGCCAGATTCTCTGGGCTCCCCACAACCCCATCTTGTGCACGCATCACCACCCCTTGATAACCAAGATGGCTCCGCCTCAACATATATGCAGTAGGCGCGGGGGCTCCTCAGGCGAAACCACGGTGTGGCAGTGGAATTGCCGGGGCTACAAGAACAAGTATGGATCACTGATACAATACATCGCTACATGAACAAGACCACCCGAAATCATCGCACTGCAAGAAACGAACACACACGTCCGCCTACCCGGATACGTCACTTATGGCACCGATACAGGCAGCAGCCTTCATACCCTGGTCAGTAAGAAGCTAGTGGCCGTTCAACACCATCTCCAGCAATCCGACCCGCTTGCCATTCTGCTCGAAATTATCCCACAGGCAACAAAGAAGAAGAGTCCCATGTTTGTTCTAAACGTGTACTGTCGGCCGAAAAGCGCGCCATCGGTCCTCAAACTGGTTTTGGAGCAAGCCACGCACGCAGCACGCAACCATCCGCTTCTAATTGTGGGCGACTTCAATGCAGCCCACCCCCTCTGGGGTTATACGTACACCAACCCCAGGGGAAACATGCTTCACAAAGTTATTGAGGACATGGATCTCACACTCGTCACCGATCCAAAGAATAGCACGAGGCTCGGCACAAGTGTTCAAAGAGACACGAACCCCGACTTAACCCTCACCAGAAATATCCCCCAAGCTTGCTGGACCAATCTGGAGGAGTACCTAGGCAGCGACCACGCGCTGCTAGCCACCACTCTCCATGGGCTCGAATACAAAGCCAGGATAGGCACGGCTCGCCTCACGGATTGGACCAAGCTGCGGGAGATAAGAGAAGAAAGAGCTGCGAACGAACAGAGCCAACAGCTTCAGTCAATTAAGGACTGGATCACTCAGCTTCAGAAGGATGTGAAGGCGCACACCAAAGTGCTTGAAACATCCACCACCACTCCAAGCATCGACGCTCGCTTGCTCCACATGTGGGAAGCCCGGCGTAGCCTGCTGAAGCGTTGGAAAAGGCAAAGATTAAATCGCAAGCTCAAGAGGCGAATAGCACTACTCACACAAGAGGCTGCGGAATACGCTACCACACTATGCCGAGAGAATTGGCTATCCCTCTGCGACAGCTTGAGAGGAAGACTGAGTACTTCCAAGACGTGGAAGTTATTGAGGTATTTAATCAACCCGGCCAGCAGCAAAACGGAATCCCACCACAATGTGGCCCGAGTAATTCACCAATTTCCTGGAAATGAGGCGGACCTCCTTTTGGCTCTCAAAGCCCAATACTTCCCCACACAGCCATCGGAGCCTCTGCCACCCTACACCGGCACCCCTAACGAGCTCCTAGATGAGGACATTCATCTACATGAGGTAACAGCGGCGATAATGGGCTTGAGACGCCACACAGCCCCGGGAATGGACCAAATTACCAATAAGGCGCTCGTAAATCTTGACAGCCCCTCGCTACTAGAGCTTACCGCTCATCTTAATGAAGTATGGAGGAAAGGAAACCTTCCCGAGGACTGGAAAATAGCCGAGGTTCGTCTGATACCGAAGCCAGGCAAGCCACCAGCCATTGAGCACCTACGACCGATCTCCCTCACTTCGTGTGTAGGAAAGCTCCTAGAGCACATCGTTCTCAATCGGTTACAACCATTCCTGGAGGACTCGGGGAAACTTCCAACAACGATGATAGGATTCCGTCCACACCTCTCAACTCAAGACATCCTACTTCAGCTGAAAGAGGAGGTGATTGTACCAGCGACACGCAACTCCCCCACGGCTATCCTCGCCTTAGATCTTAAAGGGGCGTTCGATAACGTCAAGCACACAGCAATCTTACAGAGGCTAAACGCGCTGGGCTGTGGGGCCAGGACGTACTCCTATATCAGAGATTTCCTCTCAGATAGAAAAGCCATCCTAAAGGTCGGGGACAAAGCCACAAACCCCTTCCTACTGGGCGGGCGCGGCACACCACAGGGCGCAGTGTTATCCCCTCTCCTTTTCAATATCGCCCTAATAGGCCTACCGCCGCTCCTCGATAACATCCCAGGGATCCGGCATGGCCTATATGCTGACGACATTACCATCTGGTCGTCAACAGGGTCCATCAGGGAAATGGAGAACCGCTTGCAGGAAGCTGCAGACGTGGTGAGCGACTATGCTAAGTCATGCGGGCTCAGCTGCGCCCCCCAAAAGTCGGAGCTACTCCTGGTCTCACCGCGAAAGAAGCACAGATGCGACTCGCCCATATCAACATACAGCTGGAGGGACACACCATCGTTCCGTCTCGGAGCGTAAAGATATTGGGAATGGTTTTCCAGTCGGATCGCACCAATACAATATTAATTCAAAAGCTTAAGACTACAACAGCCCAAGTTACGCACATGATCCGGCGAATAACTACCAAGAGAAGAGGCATGGGGGAGGCGGACACGCTTCGCCTTGTCCAAGCCTTCGTCGTGTCTCGAATAACTTACGCTATTCCGTACGCACTACTCAACGAGACGGAACTCAAGAAAATCAACACAATGATCAGAAAGGCATATAAGCAGGCGATGGGTCTGCCAATCAGTACGTCCACAGAACGCCTACTACGACTAGGTGTGCACAACACGGCCGAGGAGCTGATCGAGGCACATTTATCCAGTCAGAGAACAAGGCTGGCGATTACGGAAGCAGGGAGGTCCATTCTCTTACGCCTGGGGCTCTCTGCCCCTATGAGCCATCCGACGCCTCAGACTGTGAGCTTACCCCATGCCATCCGGAGAAAAATCACCGTACGTCCTCTGCCTCGCAACATGCACCCAGTGCACCACGCAGAGCGAAGGGAGGCCCGCGCCCTGGCCATACACAAGCGATACGGAACTTTACCCTCTACAGCCTACACTGACGCGGCTTCTTACTCCAGACGCGCAGCCACAACAGCCACCGTAGTCGTCAACACAGAACATCGGAGCAGCATTTCGCTCACACGAAACAATCCCCTCCAAGCCGAGGAAGCGGCCATAGCCCTCGCTCTCTCCCAAACAGAGGTTGAAGTCATAGTGACAGACTCCCAACAGGCGTGCCGCAACTTTGCTAGCGGCAGAATTCATGCCACTACACTCCGGATCATCAATCAAAAGCCGCCAACGAGATCAGTCATGATCATCTGGGCGCCAGCTCATCAAGGCATTCCTGGCAACGAGGTCGCCAACCACGTGGCTCGAGATCTGACCCACCGAGCCGACGCCGAGGAATCTGAACCCGAGCGCATGCACCCTCTAGTCTCTTACCAAGACATCACACAACACTACAAGCTAACCCGCAGAACATATGCACCCCCACACAAGTCACTACCTAGAGAGCAGGAGCGATTCCTCCGGGCTCTACAGGTCAATACATTCCCCCACCCAACCAGGAATCACCTCATAGACCCTACCAAATTCTCTCCGCAATGCCGCTTCTGCGCAGAGCCCGGGTCCCTCAGGCACATAGTAGGAGGTTGCAGAGCGGCACCATTAAATCATCCGAACCCTTACCCCACTAACGAGCTTTGGGAGAGAGCCTTGGCCAGCTCCGACCTCGAGGATCAGCAACGGCTGATTGCGAGGGCCCAGGACGCGGCCCGAGCTCAAGGCATTCTGGACTGAGGACGCCTCTCCCTAGCTGCTTCACCTAATAAAAATGTTTATTCTCTCTCTCTCTCCATCTGCCACTGCAGCAGATGTCTCTTCATTTTTGTTGCATCACGTCATACTCCGTCACGGCGCTCCCCGTGTTGTCATCAGTGACCGTGGACGGCAATTCTCCGCCGACGTCGTTGAAGAACTTTTTCGGCTTTGTGGTTCTGCATATCGTCATGCCACTCCTTACCTCCCGCAAACCAATGGCCTCACGGAGCGGACGAATCGAACCCTTACCAACATGTTATCAATGTATGTCGCTGCTGACCACAAGAATTGGGACGCCGTCTTACCTTTTGTAACGTACGCGTACAATAGTGCCAAGCACGAAGTTACTGGATATGCGCCGTTCTTTTAGCTGTACGCCCGCGCACCCCAGAGCTTTCTGGACACTATTCTACCTTTATCGTGCCAAGAAGATCCTTGCATCGCCCAAACTCTGTGTCGTGCTGAGGAAGCACGTCGACTGGCGCATCTTAGGACGTTGTCCTCACAAGGCAACAGCAAGATTCGCTATGATGCGCGGCATATCCCCGTCAGTTTTACTCCCGGTGATTATGTTTGGTTGTGGACACCTGTTCGCAAAAAGGGATTGTACCGCAAGTTTCTCGCCACTTACACCGGACCATTCGTTATACTCAACCGCATGAGCGATGTGAACTATGGCGTCGCCAAAGTGACGGCAAGTAATCGGCGTTCACGGGCGACGCAAGTTGTTCACGTGGCCAGACTCAAGCAGTGCCATCACAGGTCCCTTTAACTCGCTCAGCGAGCTTCGTCTGCCCCCGGGGAAAATGTCGCAGCACTGCGCGGCTGCGGCTGAGGCAGAGAAAGACGAAATAGAGTGTGCGCGCGTGACCTCGTGGTACTCTGCGCCGGCTGGGCCTGGCCTGTAGCTTCCCTCTCGGACCTCGTTTCACCGTTTCACCCTGTAAATAAACATCATTCGTAACACTAATAATGTTTGGCGCCGTTAAAGAATACCTGCCTGGATATTCACAGTGCAGTACGTTTCTCATAAAGCCGTTGCGAATGCTTGGACGGGTTTTCTTGGTGCAATTCAGGTTCATCAACTTAAGCTCATGTGCCCAACAGTACACTTCTATGTTCACGATGGACTCTCCTACGTTATACAAGAAGCACTTCAGCGCTGTGGTATGTCACACAAGGTGTGCGAGAACATTGTGTGCGCTCCCGATTACATATATGAACATTGGTGGCATCAGGCTCAGTTTCCCGGCGTCATTGAGAATGAAAACAGCTGCCTGGCGGAAATCAATCGAAAATATTTTTAGTACATTGTATCTAATACAGTAGCGCGCACGTGTATGTTAGAACAAAAAGTGATGAAGTATTGCGATAAGTGCTTTGCGGAATATATTTTAACTGGCTATTGTTAGCACATAAAAAAATATTGCAATTTTTTTTTTCGAATTAATGCTGCTATACGTATGCAGTAAATGGAAACATGAGTTCCGACCTAGTGCCCACGGTGGAAGCAGCCCCAAACCGCACTGCTACATTGGCAGACGAAATATTGGTTTATTAATGTGAATCCCTCAATTGGCTCGTAACAATGGCTCATACCCGAAAGAAGAACGACATAATCAGAAATGGCTCATTACCTCGTAAGCAAGCAAAGATGCAATGGCTGAATATGAATAAAGACACAAGAGGAAAAAAGAAAGAATGAAACCCTTATTTTGTTGTAGCCAAGCTGAACAATGACAACAGACCGGCTGTATGACGTTTCGGGGGTGTATATATAGCGACGAGAACGGGAAATAAATATGTTGTTGAAAGTTAGCCCTCTGTGTGTCAGATGTGCCTGTCTGTTGTCCTTGTTCAGCTTGCAGTCCAACAAAATAAGCATTTCTTTCTTTCTTTCTTTCTTTCTTTCTTTCTTTCTTTCTTTCTTCCATTCTTCTTTTCTTTCTTTTTCCTCTTGTTTCTTTATTCATATTCAGCCATTGCATCTTTGCTTGCTTACGAGGCAATGAGCCATTTCTGATTATGTCGCTCTTCTTCCGGGTATGAGCCTTGCTACGAGCCAATTGAGGCATTCACCTTAATAAACCAATATTTCGTTTGCCAATGTAGCCGTGCGGTGTGGGGCTGCTTCCACCATGGGCACTAGGCCGGAACTCATGTTTCCATTGACTGCATGCGTATATCAGCATTATTTCTAAAAAAAATCGCGGTATTTTTTTCTTCATGTGCTAGCAACAGCCAGATAAAATATATTCCGCAAAGCACTTATCGCAATACTTCAGCACTTTTTGTTCTAAGACACACGTGCGCGCTACTGTATTTGATACAACGTACTAAAAGAATTTTACATTGATTTCCGCTAGGCAGCTGCTTTCATTCTCAATGACGCCAGGAAACCGAGGCTGATGCCACCAACGCTCATATATGTAATCGGGAGTGCACACAATGTTCTGCACACCTTGTGCGATATACCGCAACGCTGAAGTGCCTCTTGTATAACGTAGGAGAGTCCGTCGTAAACATAGAAGTGTACTGTTGGGCACACAGGCTTACGTTGATGAACCTGAATCGTACCGAGAAAATCCGTCCAAGCATTCGCACCTGCTTTGTCAGAAGCGTACAGAGATGAAGTAAAAAGAGAACCAAGGAGTCATTCCACTCCGTGAAGGTGGTTGACCAGCGAAGCTGTTTAGCACAGGAGACGGAGGTGATACATAATTTTGAACGAAAGGTACAAACTCATTTACTGTCTTGATGGGTCATCATTACTTCACTCGCAACTGCAATCGCATTCTTTGATGATGTCAAATCGATGCACGTGCGCCGTTCGGTTGTCGGCTGTGCCGGATCACTGGGGCATCGCAAGCGATATGTCTGCAACACGGAACGCGCGATGCGCTCCTTTTTCGGTTCCCGCATGTACACATTGAAATCACCGACGACAACAGAGGTAGTGTCATCGTAGCTAATTCGCGCAAAGTGAGTAGCCGTGAGCCTTACGGGATTGGATTGGAAAAACTTTAATAAAAGTCCTGCAGGACGCACGTCAGCGCGCAGTGGGCGTCTCCCACGCAGGGACCGACAGGGAATACCTGGCGGCCGCTGCGCGAGCCTGCTGGACGGCCCATTGCTGGTCTTGTAGGAGTGGGCTTCTTAGGGTCTTCTCCCACCTGTCGGAGGTAGAGTCCGGCGGAGCGTTTCTGCACTCCCAGAGCACGTGTGCGAGTGTCGCCGTGACCCCGCACGAGGGGCTCGCATCGTCTGGGTAGACGTCCGGGTAGATTATGTGTAAGGTCGCCGGGTTTGGATAGGTATCCGTCTGTAATAAGCGTAGCGTTAGCGCCTGCGGCCTGTTTAGTTTGGAGTGCGGGGGCGGAAAGAGACGTCGTCCCAAGTAAAAGTGTTTGGTTATTTCATCGTAGGTGATTGGGGCATCCCTGTTCGCCTCCAACTCATCGAGACGTAGCTGCCCGGGGGTGACCGCGCGGTCGGTAAGCGCGCGCGCAGCGTCGTGGGCTGTCTCGTTGAGGTTGGGCGGGGCGCCCGGAATCCGACCCAGGTGGGCGGGAAACCAGATGATGGTGTGGTGTTTGAGGGTGCTTGGATCAGCGCCGCGGAGGATGCGTAACGCCTTGACGGAGACGACTCCTCTCTCGAACGCTTTGATGGCTGGCCTCGAGTCGCTGAATATTGTAGTTCGCTTATTGTCGAGCATTGCCAGGGCTATGGCCACTTGCTCCGCCACCTCGGGATCACGTGTGCGTACCGTGGCGGCGTTTAAAGTTCGTTGCGAGGACGAGACCGCTACCGCGGCGAAGGCTCGGTTGCATCGGTAGGCGGCGGCGTCCACGAAAGCGACGTCGTCCGCTCTCTTGTTTAATCGTTTGAGGAACGCGGTGGCCCGGGCTTGGCGCCTGCCTCGATTGTGTTCCGGATGGACGTTCGCGGAATGGGTGCGATCGGGATCAGGTCGCGGAGCTCGCGGGGAAGCGGCGTAAGCTCCGGTGGATCCTGGGTGTTCAGTGGGAAGTACCCGAGGTCGCGCAAGATGTGACGGCCGGTCTTCGTCATCGTCAGTCGAATCATCTGCGCTCTCTCCTGAGCCTCAACGATCTCTTCGAGGGTATTGTGCACCCCGAGCTCGAGGAGTCGATACGTCGGCGTCGTGATCGGGAGCCCAAGGGCCCGCTTCACTACCTTTCGGATTAGTGTATTGAGCTTGTCACGCTCCGATTGTTTCCATTTATACATTGCTGCGACGTAGGTGAAGTGACAGAGGACGAACGCGTGTACGAGACGCAGCAGATTGTCTTCTTTGAGGCCGTGGTGACGGTTGGCCACCCTGCGTACAAGTCGTATTGCGTTCTCCGTCTTTGTCGTCAGCTTGTGGACCGTTTGGATGTTGGATCCGCCTGCCTCGATAATCATTCCCAGTACTTGGATGGAGTCAACCCTGGGGATTGGGCGACCGTCTCTGGTGCGGACAGTGATGTTGCGCTCGGTCGGCGGTTTCCATCCGTTAGGCCTTTTGCCTCGTCGTTTTGGGCTGTACAACAACAACTCCGATTTGGCGGAGGAGCACTTGAGGCCCGTGTGGTCGAGGTAGGATTCGGCAGTTTCGACTGCCTCCTGCAGAGCGGATTCGATAAAGCCATCCGACCCCGCGGAGCACCAAATGGTGATGTCGTCCGCGTATACCGTATGGTTGAGGCCTTGTATCTTCGACAGGCGTTCGGAGAGCCCAATCATCACCAGGTTGAACAGCGTCGGCGAGAGGACAGAGCCCTGGGGGGTGCCACGCTGTCCGAGCTCGACTTCTTCCGACGTGAGGTCTCCGACACGGAGCACGGCCTTGCGACGGGTTAGGAAGGAGCGGACGAACTCGTAGAACCGGCGCCCGAGCCCTAAGGCCGTGATCGCCTTTAGTATTGCCGATTGCTGGATGTTATCGAAAGCCTTCTCCAGGTCAAGGCCAAGTATGGCGCGGGTGCCCCAAGTAGCCCCGGCGTCTATGATTTGGTGTTTCAGGAGAAGCATCGTATCCTGAGTCGAGAGCCCGGGTCGGAATCCGATCATGTGGTGTGTGTAACAGTCCTGGTCTTCGAGATACTGGCACACTCTGTTGAGTACGACATGCTCGGCCACCTTACCCACGCACGACGTTAGCGAGATGGGGCGAAGGTTATCGACGCCAGGCGCCTTGCCCGGTTTCGGAATGAGGATCGTCTGGGCTAGTTTCCAGGCATCAGGTAACTCGCCCTGCCCCCACACGTCATTGATGGCGTCCGTGAGGTACACGACCGAGGGGTCGTCTAAGTTCCGCAGGAGCTTGTTGGTTATGCCATCGGGGCCTGGGGCGGAACGGCCGTTGAGTTCTTGGAGAGCCCGGCGTATCTCTTCGACGGAAAAATCGGCGTCTAGGAGGCTGTTGTCGGTACCGGTGTAATCGGGATATAGGGTCGGCGGGCCTTTGGGTATCGGCAGGTACTTATGCACAAGCGTCTTGACGATGTCATCATGCGAAGCGGTGCCTTTGGCCTGGTGAAGGACTTTGGTGAGTGAGTGGCGCTGGTTTGTGCGGGTGTTGGTGTCGTCGAGCAGGTGTTTGAGGAGGTTCCACGTCTTGCCGTTGCGGACCTGTCCGTCCTTACGGCCTTACGGGACTATGAGTCATTCCATTTTTTGCTTGCGCACTGGGGTATGAGCCATTGCTCACGGGGGTATGAGCCATTGATGGTTACATTTTCCGACATGCGGTTCTGTTTGTTGTATGCCTGATGATAAAGAATTTAAGCACTGTTCGCTTCACTTTGCTGAGTGTTTGGAGCCACTGCCTTACGGGGCGCTATGAGGCATTGAATTTTTTGCTTGATCGGGAGTTTTCATTTTGCTATGCAATTTTCTCATTGACTCTTTTAACCTAAATATAATATTTCAGAAGTTGATTAATTAAGGCGGATAATCTAATTAAGCCGAAAGAAAAGAAGTTATCAGAGTATTTCCAAGTGATGGCAAACAACATTACCTTGAGTCTGTTCACCTACGTTGCATTTGCATATCTCTAATGTTTGGCTCAAGTTACGTGGGACACCCTTTATATACGCATAGGTATATATACATTGTTTGACCATGCGTATGACGCGGTTGAATTGACACCATGTAATTATTCTTTTTTTCATTATAGATTTCTCTGTCGTAAAATTAAGGCCTAGGTTTGTCGCTGTGTTGCAACAAATAGTTTCAAGTGTATAAATCACATGCAGTGTCCGCTAGTGGCAGAATGTCGTCATCATACATCAGTCCGGGGACCTTCTGTTGGTCGATTTGTCAATTACTCATGCAAGGTAAATCAGACCCTAATTCACTGTTCTCCAGTGCCTCACCCCCCCGACGAGAGTGCCACTTTGAAGTGATCGCGCATCCTGACAATTTTGGAGAGGCCGGTTTTCACGCCTCCCAGTTCTAGCCACCCTAAAGCTGGGACTTTGGTGTTGCGCCGCTAAGCCCGAGGGTGTGGGTTGGAATGCTAGCCGAGGCGGCCGCATTTCCACGGCCACAAAATGCAAGAAGTCTAGCGTACCGTGCATTTTGGGCAAGTTGAAAGGACGCCCATGTGGTCAAAAATTAATAGGGAGCCCGCCGCTACGACGTGCCTCATAATTATATCGTCGTTTTTGCTCGTAAAACCAAAGGATTTATTATATTTCACCTTAAACAATCAGTCTATTTGCAGCAAAGCCCTCATTCTAAAATTTCAATATTTTCCGGCCCAAACCAGTTCTAATCGGATCCGCATTGTCCCATCTGTTACGAATTACGGAAAACAATTATCCAATGCTTTCCCCCAGGCAGTTGGTATTAGGGTAAATAGCATTATTTGCCTATACTTCAGCCATTTTCTATCTATCTATCTATCTATCTATCTATCTATCTATCTATCTATCTATCTATCTATCTATCTATCTATCTATCTATCTATCTGTCTGTCTGTCTGTCTGTCTGTCTGTCTGTCTGTCTGTCTGTCTATATATATATATATATATATATATATATATATACATATATATATATATATATATATATATATATATATATATATATATATATATATATATATATATATATATATATATATATATATATATATATATATAAAATCTTGCGCTGGTCCAGTGGCGGAAGTAGTCTACCTGCTTGGGCCCCTAGGTATGTGCTCCTTTCATTCCTGATGACGCCAGAAAACCAAGCCTGATGCCATGAACGCTCGGAAATCTATTACGGAGAGCAAATAATGCCCCCACACTCCTTTTGTGATGTACCGTGGCGCTGAGGCGTTTCTTGTAGAATTTCGGAGAATACATTGTAAAGCCAGAGGTGCACGGTTGGGTGTACGTGTTCTACGTTCATCAGCTTGAATTGCGCCAAGAAAACCTGTCCGAGCATCCGCACGTGCTTTATTGGATGCCTACTGCACTATCAATTATAGGCAGTCTTTTTTAACGTCACCAAATTTTGAGAGAAAGCTGAATGTAAATCTTCCTGAGATTATTGTTGCCATTCGAGTATTCAAATGGTAACCTCCGGATACGAAGCAAGTTGAGCAGTTGTGTGCGTAATTCACGAATGTATGTTAATTATATTTTAAATAATTGATCTTGGACGGCTAAACCAATTGAGTAGTTTGGAGCCTATCTTCGACATTGTGTAGTAGAGCGAATTTATGCTTATTAAACATGCTCCTGTAAGAGCTAAGAACAAAGATTTTGCAATTAAGCGCTTTCTGAAAGCCTAACTGACGCGCAAAAAGATCGTGGGTAACATCGACCTGACCGCTTCCAGCCTTTTGAGATATTCTCATCGATGACACGGCTCCGTGAGCATGTTCCTTGCGGCCAGACGACTGTCGACTTTTATTGACATTGTTCTTCCAAAGGCAAGCCGTTTAAAGTTGAAATGTCAATGTAGCAACGAACGTGCTCTGCGAAAAGCTTGCGTGGTCACAGAAACGATGCACGATTGAATGATAGTGCAGATTTAGCGCGTCATTACCTTCAAGACATCGCGCTGCCACCGACGGAAGCAAGATAGTGAAGTTGAACTGCTTGGCAGTTCTTACGGGGCCGTGCCAGCCAAGGGCGGCAATACTGACGTCACAGGCGCCTTTCTTTTTGCCGGTTTCGCTTACAGAACGAGATAATGCTACAAGTGCAGTGTCATTCTTTTCTCCTGGATTTAAATGCGGGTTTTAATGGTCTCCACATCGCGTTTGTTTCCAAGAGTGCGTACAGGCAGGAAAATGTTCGCTCACACCCGCAAACACACAAACACCCTCGCACACACACACACGCACTCTCTCTCCCTCGCACGAGCACACACTCTTCCTCACACGCATTCACACGCGATCTTCATCGCATGCACAGATATCCATGCGCACACAAACACGCACACCTGTCCGCAGGCATGTATGCTGAAACACGAACACAAATGGTCGCACACGTGCACATTCACACGCCGGCATGCATGCTCCGCAAGCAGGCAAGTGTACACACATATGTACTAACACGCAGATGCAGGCATGCACACACGCCGCGAACGCTCGTACACGCATACACACACTCATGTGCAAGTATATGAAATACGGAGGCACTAGCACGCGCACGCACGCTCCCCTGGCACGCACACACACGCACATTATCTCTCTCCCTCGCGCAAACACACGCTCTCTCTCCCTCGCACACACACACTCTCTGTCTCCCTCGCACACAAATGCACTCTCCCTCACATGCAAGTACTCTCTCTCCATCCGTCATACGCACGCACAAACACACAAACTATACGCTCGCACAGACATCAATGCGCACACAAACACGCACACATTTGTTCGTAATCATGCATGCTGAAACACGAAAAGCACACGTTGGCGCGCGTACACGTTCAGTCGCGCCCACGCATTCCCCGCAAGGGCGCGAACACGCGCACACACATGCAGGCACGCACACACGCCAAGATCGATCCGAATCGTTCGCGAAGCTTCGGGCGAAAAGCAGTTCAGTACAAATTCTCACCGACATCAGCAAGGGGCGTCATGGGAGCAGCGATTGAAGCGCAACTATGTTTGGAGGGAACAAACATTGGGAAGGAAAAAAAGCGTTTTTTTTTTTAATTGAAGCGAGACACGGGTTCACTCAACAAAGATAAAATTCCTGGTCAACTTTCTATATTCTTGACGAGTTAACAAAATACAAGTTTATTTAATGTTGTTATTATTAACAAATACATTTCTTTTCAGCGCCCATCGTTACAGGGGGCGTTGACGCCACTATCACTCGCAATAGTATGCACGTCTTAAATCTGCAGACAGGCGTGCTCGTAAAGTTCTGTTGAAATACGCCCCCCTCGCACGTTGTGCTTTTTTGCTTGCCGAAGTTTGTCTGAATTTCGTGATGCGGGTAGCTTCATCGCTTCTTAACCTGTTCAATCAAAAGTAGTGAGTCACGATTTTTGTGCGACTGCGCTGGCCGGCACGAAGGATCCGCACTCTACACCTAAAGCTTTCGTCGGCCTCCAAAGAAAGTATGTTCTATGCAGGGGTGCGATTTCTATAACCATACGGCTGGCCTTTTCCTGCACCGTTTTCCGCGCTGAAAGCTCGAAACGCCCGTGAAGTCGAATGGCGGGGCATTCGAATATATAGCTAGCTCCAAAGGCAGGCTAACAAAACAAATTTCGCGCCATCGAAAACAAAATAACGTCACTTCTGCTTTTACCGCATATGGCGTCACACTATTTTTTCTTCTGCCAGAAATGTTCCCACCACATACAGATGGAGCTAATCCGCATGAACCGCCGAAGAACCGCCATGTTTTGAACGTATGGACTGGTATGGAAGCTTCGCTACCAGGTATACTTACCTTGCACACGCCACCAACGCTCACACACGTCGCGAACGTTAAGAAACGCAGACACGCAGTCGCGCGCATGCAAACTCAAATACGGAGGCACACGCCCGCGCACTCATACACAGACCGAACACGCGCGTTGAACCATACCCAGGCAGGCTCAAGACATGTACACGCATAACCACTCTGCACCATCTCGGCTGCTTCTTAACCACCTGCTTGTGCTAGCAGGCTGCATAACACTCCCTCTACCATTACGTTCTCAATGCCAACTGTAACAAATCACTTTACGGTTTAAATTTGGCGCTTCTTCAAGCCAATGTGCCCTCTGGCGGGAGGGTGGAAAGCGATTTCCTCCTGTCGTGGGACATCGCCCCTCTCTGACCTGCTTTAACTGCTTTAGCACCGCCAATGTTCCGACTAAGTGCCAAAAGGCATATGGTGTTAGGAGGGACTACCCTCTTGTGGTAGTCAGTTGAAACCTTTTGACCCTCGGACGATATTCTGAAATATAAGTTAGAAAAAGATATTTCCCATTGAGTTACATTTGCGCATTGCGGTGAAATTTCGAAAGAGAATGTCCAGAATTCCTGGACATGGTGATCACTTTAACGAAAAAAACAAAAATAAGATATATTTTCAACAAGTTCTTGGAGTACCTGAATAAAGCGGTAGCAAATTAATTCTGGAAAGCTCACTTAAGACTTTTTTGTGCCTTAGGTATGATTAACAGGTGATTAACGGATGTCCCTTTCTATATCTTTTTCCCTAAGTGTAAGCAGGCGATGCGTCACTCCAGGTGGCTGTTTCCAGCCTGATTCCTCCTTGTTTTTCTAACTGTCCATTGTATCAGGGGCGTAGCTAAGGCAGGGGGTCAGGGGGCTTCAGCCCCTCCCCCCTTCCGAAAATTTCAGCAGGTGAACTTTACGAGAGCGCCTTTCTGCACATTTCGAGAGCTGGGTCGCTATCTTGTACACGTTCGAAAAGCCGACGTTCGATTTCGCCTGACTCGATTGGACTAGATTGGCCTAGGCCGCGATATTGGCGCAGCCTGGACAATCGCGCGAGGCGAAATCGAACGTCGGCTTTTCGAACGTGTCCAAGATAGTGGCCCAAGTTGGGGATGAATCTTATAACGGTTCGGAAAACGAACCGTTCACATCGCCGCTTACGTCACTAAATGTGCCACTCCCAAGCCGAAGGTGCAAGAAAGGGAGGACGCGACCAATCAACGGGAGGGTCCCCACACGGGCGTCTGCGTCAGTAGGCGTTTGGTGTGTTGCGACACCACGTACCCGAGCACATGGGGGCTGGACCCTCCCGCGTCTAACCCTGCGCGGCTTAGCCGTGTCCGGGATTGAGCCGATCCTGGGGGTTGAGCCGATGCCGGGTGTTCGGACCTTTAAGGCCCCGCGGCGGAGGCAACACCCCTCTTTGGCCTCTGCTTCACGTAGATGGCACGCCCGGACTGACCCACCCGGTGGAAATCGGTAGTTGCCTTTTCCTGTCTCTCTCTGCCTACAACCTTCCTCTTTCCCTTACTTTCAACCTTTCCTGTCTTCTTCTGGCATCCCCTTTACTTCCAATTTTTCCAGGCAGCAAGAGTTAACCTTGTGTGAATGGCCAACCTAGGTTATTGCACATTTGGTTTAGTGGTAATGTACAGTTGGCGTTTGCAGGCCGTGTTTCGCAGGTCCTGCAGCGTCCCCTTGTGGGACTCCGTGGTGGGTGGCTGGCGTTACTGCCGAAATCTTACATATCGTTATGGATAGCTGCTTTCTTCCACTCCCTGATCGCCCTCAGAAAAGAGGGCACACCGAGGAATTTTTCCAGTTTATCGGACGCCAAGTTCACAATTTCCCACGCTTCCATGTAGTTCGCTCGGAAAAACCCGGCAAAGCAGTGCGCACCATTTCACCGTTCCTTCTCTTTGACTTTGACTGATGTATTTGGACCCGGTTATAAGGCGACCAGGATTGCAAGCGGCGATCTCCTCCTGGAGCTCCGCGATAAGAAGCAATAAGATAAACTGTAGAAACTAGTGTCATTTGGGGAGATTCAACTAACAGTAACCCCGCACCGTACTATGAACACCACCCGCATCGTTGTGTCGGACGATGACTTGCTGGAGCTCACTGAAGCAGAACTCTTGGAGGGCTTCAGTGAACAGAATATAGCCAATGTCAAAATAATTAAGTTGAGGCGAGATGGCAAAGAAATCCAAACCAAGCACTTGATAATCACCTTCGGATCAAGTGTCCTGCCTGAGTCAATCGAGGTAGCGTACATCAAGCTCCGTGTTAGGCAATATGTGCCCAATCCGCTCAGATGTTTGAAATGCCAACGTTTCGGCCACAATTGGCAGAGCTTCCGAGATCGTCAGACCTGTGCGAAGTCCAGTGCCCATGAACATATTTCTGAAGCTTGGGAGAACACTCTCCATTGTGCAAACTGTGAAGGAGAGCCAGCTGCATACTCGCGGTCGTGCCAATCCTGGAAAGAAAAGAAATTGTCACGATCAAAGTAAAGGAAATCATAACTTTCAAGGAAGCACGAATGCGGGTACCCTACCCGCCCAAGACCACACTTGCCGAAGTGGCGCGTCAAGGGGCAGTGCCACAACGGTCTCCACCGGCCTTCCGACCCACACCCACTGCGGCGGCAGTAACGCCATCCGCCTCCACCCCCCCCCCCCCCCCCCCGATGGTTGCAGCTAGCGCCGCTACGCCAACCCAGCAGAAGGGCAGGTGGTCTCGAAGGCTTCGTCTAACGTGCCGAGGCCTTCACGCCAAACAAAGCGCTCGGAAGAAAGCGTGTCCAGCGCCTCGCAAGTGACGATGGACACCAGCAATATGGCGCCACGAGTGACTAAGGAGCGGCGAGGCACTCTCGATCACTCCAAAAGAGAGAAAACTCCCGTCACGGCGCCTGCAAAAGGCCCGTGAGATAATCATCATCATCATCATCACCATTATCATCAGCCTGGTTACGCCCACTGCGGGGCAAAGGCCGCTCCCATATTTTTCCAACACCCCGGTCATGTACTAATTGTGGCCATGCCGTCCCTGCAGACTTCTTAATCTCATCCGCCCACCTATCTTTCTGCCGCCCCCTGCTCCGCTTCCCTTCCCTTGGGATCCAGACCGTAACCCTTAATGACCATCGGTTATCTTCCCTCCTCATTACATGTCCTGCCCATGCCCATTTCTTTTTCTTGATTTCAACCAAGATGTCATTTACTCGCGTTTGTTCCCTCACCCAATCTGCTCTTTTCTTATCCCTTAACGTTAAACCTATCATTCTTCTTTCCATAGCTCGTTGCGTCGTCCTCAATTTGAGCAGAACCCTTTTCGTAAGCCTCCAGGTTTCTGTCCCGTAGGTGAGTACTGGTAAGACACAGCTATCATACACTTTTCTCTTGAGGGATAATGGCAACCTGCTGTTCATGATCTGAGAATGCCTGCCAAACGCACCCCAGCCCATTCTTATTCTTCTGATTATTTCCGTCTCATGATCCCGATCCGCAGTCACTACCTGCCCTAAGTAGATGTATTCTCTTACGTCTTCCAGTGCCTCGCTTCCTATTGTAAATTGCTGTTCTCTTCCGAGACTGTTAGACACAACTTTAGTTTTCTGCAGATTAATTTTATACCCACTCTTCTGCTTTGCCTCTCGAGGTCAGTGACCATGCATTGCAGTTGGTCCCCCGAGTTACTAAGCAAGGCAATATCATCAGCGAATCACAAGTTACTAAGGTATTCTCCATTACCTTTTATCCCCATTTCTTCCCAATCCAGGTCTCTAAATACCTCCTGTAAACACGCTGTGAATAGCATTGGAGAGATCGTATCTCCCTGCCTGACGCCTTTCTTTATTAGGATTCTGTTGCTTTCTTCATGGAGGACTACGGTGGCTGTGGAGCCGCTATAGATATGTTTGAGTATTTTTACATACGGCTCGTCTACACCCTGATTCCATAATGCCTCCATGACTGCTGAGGTTTCGACAGAATCAAATGCTTTCTCGTAATCAATGAAAGCTATATATAAGGGTTGGTTATATTCCGCACATTTCTCTATAACCTGATTGATAGAGTGAATATAGTCTATTGTTGAGTAGCCTTCACGGAATCCTGCCTGGTCCTTTGGTTGACAGAAGTCTAAGGTGTTCCTGGTTCTATTTGAGATTACCTTAGTAAACACTTTGTAAGCAACAGACAGCAAGCTGATCGGTCTATAATTTTTTAAGTCTTTGGCGTCCCCTTTCCTTTGGATTAGGACTATGTTAGCGTTTTTCCAAGATTCCAATACGCTCGACGTTAGGAGGCATTTCGTATACAGGGTGGCCAGTTTCTCTAGAACAATCTGCCCACCATGCTTCAACAAATCTGCTGTTACCTGATCCTCCCCAGCTGCCTTCCCCCTTTGCATATCTCCCAAGGCTTTCTTTACTTCTTCCGGCGTTACCTGTGGGATTTCGAATTCCTCTAGACTATTTTCTCTTCCATTATCGTCGTGGGTGCCACTGGTACTGTATAAATCTCTATAGAACTCCTCAGCCACTTGAACTATCTCATCCATATAGTAATGATATTGCCGGCTTTGTCTCTTAACGCATACATCTGATTCTTGCCAATTCCTAGTTTCTTCTTCACTGTTTTTAGGCTTCCTCCGTTCCTGAGAGCATGTTCAATTCTATCCATATTATACTTCCTTATGTCAGCTGTCTTACGCTTGTTGATTAACTTCGAAAGTCCTGCCACTTCTATTCTAGCTGTAGGGTGAGAGGCTTTCGTACATTGGCGTTTCTTGATCAGATCTTTCGTCTCCTGCGATAGTTTACTGGTATCCTGCCTAACGGAGTTAGCACCGACTTCCATTGCACACTCCTTAATGATGCCCACATGATTGTCGTTCATTGCTTCAACACTACGGTCATCTTCTTGAGTTAAAGCCGAATACCTGTTCTGTAGCTTGATCTGGAATTCCTCTATTTTCCCTCTTACCGCTAACTCATTGATCGGCTTCTTATGTACCAGTTTCTTCCGTTCCCTTCTCAGGTCTAGGCTAATTCGAGTTCTTACCATCCTGTGGTCACTGCAGCGCACCTTGCCGAGCACGTCCACATCTTGTATGATGCCAGGGTTAGCGCAGAGTATGAAGTCTATTTCATTTCTAGTCTCGCCGTTCGGGCTCCTCCACGTCTACTTTCGGCTATCCCGCTTGCGGAAGAAGGTATTCATTATCCTCATATTATTTTGTTCCGCAAACTCTACTAATAACTCTCCCCTGATATTCCTAGTGTCTATGCCGTATTCCCCCACTGCCTTGTCTCCAGCCTGCTTCTTGCCTACCTTGGCATTAAAGTCGCCCATTAGTATAGTGTATTTATTTTTCACTCTACCCATCGCCGATTCCACGTCTTTATAGAAGCTTTCGACTTCCTGGTCATCATGACTGGATGTAGGGGTGTAGACCTGTACAATCTTCATTTTCTACCTCTTATTAAGTTTCACAGCAAGACCTGCCACCCTCTCGTTAATGCTATAGAATTCCTGTATGTTACCAGCTATATTCTTATTAATAAGGAATCCGACGCCTAGTTCTCTTCTCTCCGCTAAGCCCCGGTAGCACAGGACGTGCCCGCTTTTTAGCACTGTATATGCTTCTTTTGGCCTCCTAACTTCTAACCTAACCTTCTAACCTCCTAACCGTGAGGTAATCCTCGCCTCTTGAACACACAGCACCCAACACATATAGCGTAATGGCTACACAAATACTACAATGGAATGTTAGACGACTTCTCCATAACCTCAACGACATTAGAGAACTTCTACACAAACACAATCCTAAGTTGATGTGTGTTCAAGAGACGCATCTGAAACCTACGAACACAAATTTTGTCCGTCACTACACAATCTATCGTAAAAACCGCAACGGGACGAACGCCTCGGCTGGCGGTGTAGCAATAGTTTTGGACAAGTGAGTAGCTTGTCTTCATGTCGCCCTTGAGACGCCCCTTGAGGCAGTGTCAGTTCAGGCAATTTTTTAATAAACTAATCACTGTATGTTGCATATACATACACCCAAATTATGGCCTCCGAAAAAGCGATTTTTATAACCTAATTGATCAGCTCCGGGACCCCTACCTAATCGCAGGCGATATTAACGCCCACAACACCATGTGGGGAGACGTTCGATGTGACACGAGAGGTCATTTTATTAAAAATTTTCTGTTGAATTCCGGTGCATACCTCTTCAACAAGAAGGAGCCAACGTATTTAATTATTTATCATAATTCATATTCGTCAATAGACCTGTCGCTTGGCTCTGCCTCAATTTTCCCTGATTTACAATGGCATGTAACCAAAAATCCCTATGGAATTGACCATTCCCCTATAACGTTAAGTTTAATACATCAACATGAATGCCCTCCACAGGCCCCCAGAGGAAACTAGCGTCCGCCGAATCGAATCATTTTAACGCATCAATTACTTATCACGAGATCTTATCAGTGATTTTAACATAGATGAAGCAGTAGCGTATTTTACTTGTTTTATACTCGACGCAGTTCAAAAGTTCATTCCACAAAAACAGGGTCTCTTTTGTAAAAGACGGGTACCCTGGTGGAATGAGCAGTGCAGACTGGCGCGAAAGAAACAAATCAAAACGGGGGGTTTGCTGCGTCATTCCCCAACTGCAGAACATCTCATGGAATTTTAACTCGTAAAATCACGGGGAAGGCGCACCCGGAGACAAGCAAGGAAGGCTAGCTGGGAGAGGTTTCTCTCGGGCATCACATTCAACACTGATGAGTCTAAGATATGGAATGGCGTATGAAAGCTAAAGGGGCAGCAAATCCACCCTTTGCCCTTAGTAGAGGACCAAGTGACTACCTTGGAAGACCAGGCTAACGCTCTCGGCAAACACTTCGAACACGTATCGAGCTCCACACATTATACAAGATCATTCCTCAAGTATAAACAAATAGCGGAACTTAAGGCTCTGGATCGGAAATGGCGTCCGGATGAACCATACAACCGTCCTTTTAATATTGCCGAGCTTATAGCTGCCTTCAGCACGTGTAGAAGCTCAGCACAGGGAGCTGATAGAATCATTTATGACATGATTAAAAACTTACGCAGAGTCACACAGATGACAATTCCGGCACTTTTCAACATCCATCTGGGCTACCGGATACCTCCCATCCTCATGGAAGGAAGCTATTGTTATTCCCGTCTTGAAGCTGTGTAAAGACCCTTCCTTGGCACCAAGTTATCGTCCGATAGCTCTTACAAGTTGCCTGCGTAAACTATTTGAAAAAATTATTAATCGTTGACTCATACACTTCCTTGAACGTAGCAATATGCTTAATCCCTATCAATGTGAGTTCAGAGAAGAGCGGTCTACGACTGATCATGTGGTGCGCATTGAAGGAAATGTCCGTTATGAATTTGTAGATAAACAGTTCTTGTTATCGATATTCCTCGATATGGAAAAGGCGTATGAAACAACGTGGCTATAGGGGATCCTGCGAGGCTTATCGCAAATGGGCATCCGTGGAAATTTGTTAAACATACTAGAAATCTATCTGTCCAAACTTACCTTCCACGTGAAAATCGGCAATGTATTGTCGTGATCTTTTGTACGAGAAACTGCTGTACCCCAAGAAGGTGCGCTTAGCTGCACGCTCTTTGTTGTGAAAATAAATACCCTTCGTTTTTCATTACCGCCAGCCATCTTCTATTCCGTTTACGTAGACAACATACAAATAGGTTTCAAATCCTGCAACCTTGCAGTGTGTGAGAGGCAAGTACAACACAGCCTGAACAAAGTGTCCAAATGGGCTGACGAAAACGGATTTAAAGAGAACCCCAACAAGAGTTCTTGTGTGCTTTTCACGAGAAACAAAGCGCTCATTGCAAATCCCAGTATCGAAATGTACGGTCCGCGAATACCTATGAACAAAGAACACAAGTTCTTAGGCATCATACTTGATTCTAAAGTAACTTTTATTCCGCACATAAAGTATCTCAAGGTGAAATGCTTAAAAACCATGAACGTGCTGAAAGTTTTATCCCACACAACATGAGGCAGCGACAGGAAATGTTTAATGAAACTTTACAAGAGCCTCGTTCGATCACGGCTGGACTACGGCGCCGTGATCTAGCATTCTGCCGCCCCGAGCGCGCTAAAGATGCTAGATCTGGTCCACTATCTAGGAATCCGGCTGGCCACTGGCGCTTTCAGAACAAGTCTCATTGAAAGGTTGCATGTAGAATCAAATGAGCGTCACTTCATCTGCAGAAAACATACATCAGCCAAACATATTTTTCAAAGTTCACTCTAATCCTCAACATCCGTGTTTTAGCCCCTTTATTGATGGGACATATGCTACAATCTTTCGTCATCGACCCTCTGTAAGACCCCTCTGTAAGGCCCTTTTCGCTTCGTGTGAGGGAGCTTAGTGTTGAAATGGATGTTCCACTCTTCAAACATCGTTTATTGCCTCCAGCTAAGCTGCTACTGCCTTGGGAGTGGCAGCTGATACAATGTGATGTACCTTTCCTACAAGTTACGAAGCACGCCCCAGATATCGAAATCCGAATGCATTTCCTGGAACTCCAGTACAAGCACTCCTGCACGGAGTTCTACACAGAGGCATCGAAGTTACGCGAGGGGGTGTCGTATGCAGCCGTCGCTCCATCCTACTCGGAATCCGGTTTACTGCATCCGGAAACAAGCATCTTTACGGCTGAGGCTTAAGCAGTATTGTCGGCTGTGCAGCATATAAGGAAAACAAAACTAAAAAAAATCTGTTATATATATGGATTCCCTAAGTGCTGTGAAGGCCTTTATGTCATTCTGTAAGCACAAAAATCCAGTAATCAATGAACTATCTTCATTCCTATACAAAGCGTATATATGTAACCAGCATGTCATCATATGCTGGATGCCAGGTCATAGGGGCATCGAAGGTAACGTTCTGGTGGACCAGATGGCCACATCAATGGCATAGTATTCTGTTAATCCTACCGCTGCAGTCCCTGTCACAGACCTGAAGCCCTTCTTACGGCGGAAACTACGAAACCACTGGCAACGTATGCGGGATGCAGAAATAAACAACAAACTGCATGCGATAAAGGCACAGTTAGGTTCTTGGCCCTCCGCAACAATATCATGGCGAACAGACGTCCTATTCTGTCGTCTAAGAATAGGACACACATTTGGCACCCATAATTTCTTACTCAATGGAAATGAGCCTCCAACATGTGGGAGATGCGGGGAGAGGCTCACCGTCCTCCACGTCCTCCTGGAGTGTTGGAAAGCCGAATCTGAGAGAAATCTTTTCCCTTAGCATAGCGGCAGCACATTCCCCTTCATTCTGTAATGTTAATCGGCCCAGAACCACTCTTTGACACCAACGCAGTCCTAGGTTTCCTGAAATATGTGTTACATGTAATTAGCCCCATACGTTCGTAGCGCCTTCTCACTCCAGAGGACAGCGCTCTGATAGTTGTTTCGTATAGCACGTGCCTCTCGGCCCTTGTGTTTCAAGAGCTCTGGCGAGGCAGTAGTGCTCTTAGATAATTTTAACATCTCACATATTTTTTATATTTCATCATTTTTCCCAATGCATTTTAGTGTTCATAGTACACTAAGTGTTCTATGTTAGTGTTCAATCATTGCCATAATTTTATAATGCGTAGATTTTATGCCGTTTGCATCAACGTCTTTTAGGCATCTTTACAGTCACGTCACACTAACTTCACAGATCCCATTACACAACTGCGAACTCATCAACACTATTTGGCGCTCTTTGGCCATACCTGACCTGGCCCTTGCGCCATCAAACATTAAACCTTCATTCAAACGGGAGAGTGCTACCTCTGAAGTGTACGTGATCGTATGAGAGCTAATCGAGAAACTGCAGAATGTTTCTGCTAGCTAAATAAATGAAAAATATAAATTATATATTATACGGCAAGTTCCAAAATATAAATGTGTGTGGCCGGACGTTTACGCAATGCAGAACTAATTTATTAAGGTCATTCTTTTTCATTCTCAGCCGACAGGTGGTAATGCAAGCGTAATTGAGTTGGAAGAGCACAGCGCTATATCGCCTGCTCCCAAGAGCTTGCATGATGCACGCAACGGGGACGCACTGCCAGCACTTCTTATGTAGCGAGCACGACAAAACCATGAACTGGTTCTTGGGGACACCTTTTATTACCAGCCGACTGTATCAAATTTAATTCTTTCTTGGCCCTTCATCATCGGCTCGGACATGACTCGTTGGCCGCTGCTCGTCCGCTATTCCTACGATCTGCCCCACGGCGCGTCACGTGATCGAAGAAATGAAACTTGAAATCAAGCAATACGACATACGGGACCTGCATTGCCTGCGCGAAGTAAAATCGATGAGCGTGGTGCTGACGGTGCGCGCTGTGCCGTGAAATTGAAGAACAAAGTGCGGCACTCCCGAACTAGCGAAAGAAAGGCAGCCAGATAAGAGCGTTCCACAGTAGCTTCCCGTCCTGACTGTATAGTTTTATTAGCCGAACAAACGAAGCACTAGACCAGCCTAGTTTGAACCCTTCTGATTGCTGAACGGCGATCTGCAAGCTATTCACGCTGGCGATAGCAGTGCGAATTCGATCTCGCCATGCAAATATCTCCTTGGCATTGGCTTTGAAGCAGAGGTCGCGGGAAATCTAACCCAGCCCTTCTACCGGCCAACACAGTAGTTGCGAGAGCAACTTTGTGGACAGTGTCGGCAGCAGAGATCTAGGTCATTTCGATGAATGCTTCACGTCCGGCCGACCTCCGGGAGCTGCAGACTGGTGGCGATGAACCGCAGCGCTCAAAATTCCGTCCTCTGCGTCGAATGACCACTGGTACGCTTGCACCCTTATCTCCTCCATTTGATAGCATAGCCTGCAAAAAGTCTCCTTCTCCGAACGTGTATCCCACTTCCAACCCTGGTCGACACCGAAAGAGCAACGCCAAGCAGACTGCAAGGGCAACTAATAGCCTCCGAAGCAAGCAACGCACATGAGCGTCTCCGGGGTCGCGCGACCGGCGCGCGCGGCTAGGGTCGCAAGCCAACAGCCAAGCCACAGCAACGGTACCCAAAGCGGACTACCAGTTCGCTGGGTCGGCTCTTAGCCAAAGACGGGTTCACTTTGGAAATGATTGACAGATGCTTGACGTGACCATATTTGCGGTGCCGCCCTGCTGTCTTTGACGCAAGCAAAATTTTGATCAATCGGATAAGGCCAAGTGAACCGGTTCCCTTCCAAACCGTTATAAGATTCGGCCCCTGCACTGCATTGCGAGTCATAAAGGCGTCAATGCCACAGGTAACGATCGGTTCTGTAAAAAATTCATTTATTATTAATAATCAAAATTAAATAAACTTCTATTTTCGTCACTCGTCACGAATATATATACTTGACGAGGAATTGTATTTTCGCTGAATTAATCTAACTGTTTCTAACTTGAATTAAAACACGCTCTTTTCCCCGATGTTTATCCCCTCCAAACATAGTCGCGCTTCAATCGCTGCTCCTATGACCACCCTTGCTGATGTCGGTGACCATTCGTAGGGAACCGCTTTTCGCCCGAAGCTTCGCGACCTGTTTGGAACGACCTTGCATTTGACGCCAAAGGTGCATTGACTTTTCTAAGGTCGCACATCGAGCCATAGAATGAGACAAGCCAAATCAACACACCATCAGACAAGTTGACAAAGCACGCAGCGAGGCCCGATCAGATGACGCGTTGTGATAGTTTATTTGTGTCGTCATGTCACATAAAATAATATCAATATCTTTTTCACCTGTGACGAAGCAGCCTTGTCAAGACACTAAAGCCAGCACAGGTGACTACGTTACTATTTATTTTTCTACTTTAACATTTATTCGCGAAGACACATTGAGCCTCTTCAATTTTCTTGTTCTCAGTACCCGCGGGCTGCCAGAGCCAGCCAGAGGGCATGCTTTTTTCTCGTGTATCTCCGACCACTGCGTGGCGCGCTTCGGTGCGCGTTTGTTTTCCCCTGGCCGGGTGGATTTTGGCCTGACAGAGTTTGGACGCTTTCTGGCTAGCGGACCAGAAAAATAAACAATGGTCACTCCCCACCATCACTGTAGGAGTTCGACGAATTGCAACGGGTTCGCTTGAGGGCATCACCTTCACTCTGATGTTATTGCAACCTCTCCGGAAAGTGTTTTGTCTCGCCGGCGTAGGATACCGAGCAGTAGGCGTATGGGGGCTCTATGTGGGCCATCCGTTTCACGGTTTCTTACTGATGTTTTCTTACCTTTTCTTACTGACGTCAATGTGTCGACCACGTGTTACCGGTCGTGTATAGATTTACCCTTTGGCAAGAACTTGTCTAGCACAACAGTACAACCAATCGCAATGTACCACAGAAGCCACATAGCTGTGGTAACTGTGGTTAAGAATGAGGCATAGTAAAGGCGAGAAAAACCGCGAAGTTACGTGTCTGTGTCATTATTCAATCAATATAGCGATCCTATAGCGAGCAACAGAAATCAATATAGTTGTCTATACAGTCATTCCAATACAGATTCGCTCGTTGTCTTTCTCAGAGTGCAAGGTAAATAATTTTCTTTTCTTGCTCTTAAACTTGGAAAGTGGTTGTATGTCCCGAGGACGAACCTTGCCGCTACGGATTGGACTTTTTCTTGCAAAATATCACGCACGTCAGAAAATGGATCCCACAAGGGCAAGCCCACTACAAAACTGGTAAAACATGTTTCTACACTGCTTGTTTTACGGTAATTATTACGCGTTTTAAACGCTGTTGCAAAAAGCCAAGGTCATGCCCTGCAGTTCTACCTATGGGATTAACATGCGACCAAGGGCTATCCTCTCATAGCATGACACCTAAATGTTCGTTTGGTGAGTAATATTTCATATTTTATGGCTTGTTAACAAATAGTTGCATCTGATTTTGTTACAATTTTCTAGCGAAGCTAACCTGCACACATTTATTTCTGTTCAGGGACATACTTTTGCTAACACACCATTTTTCTGCGTGGTTCAGGTCTTCAGGCTTTGCCAGGTTTAGGAATAAATGTGACAAGTGCTGTCTTCCAATCTATAGGGAGGGGCACTTCTCCTACCCAGATAGATTTGAAGTATACCAATAGTGAATAGTAAATCGAGTCCGACAGGCTTGCCAGAAGCTTGACTAATTTCGTCCAGTCCGGGTGCATTGCCACGGTTAATTTTGGCCAGCGCTGCCTTCAGGTCGTGGAGCTGGAAACGTTGATCCACCTCGGCATTCTCAGAGCCAGCATATGAGTATGCCGACCCTCGGGCATCCTGGGTAGCGCACAGGTATTCTTGGTCCCTAAGCTTGTACGCTAGCTGATTTGTGTTACCAGCAAAGCCGTAGATGGCGCGCTGCAAGTGTTTCTGCGTTTTAGCGCGAGTTTGTGTGAGGCCAATGGGGGCGTGAAAGAGACGCCACGTGTTTCGGCTGGACTTTTGTCGCACAGCCGTACTGCAGCGGCTAACCCAGTTACAGTCGGTGAGCTATGCCGCATATTCTGCCGTCTTCTGGGTAAGCTCTGCTATATGAGATTTTAGCTTCCTGTTGTGTTTGTGATGGCGCCAGCGGAGGAAGAGGCTGTGTCGGGCTACTTAAAGGTGGAGGAGGTGGTTATCCACATCCGAGACGGCCTCTGAGAGCTGGATCTGTGTTTCCGCAGAACAAAATTTAGCAACCAATTTCTGGGACCAGGCCTCGTAGCCTTGCGTTTGTATGGGAATAGTGTCCTGCCAATTTTGCCTGAATTTCGTCCAATCTGGGATGCGGGCTTGTTTGATGGGTCATGCCATGGGCTGTGTGCGAATGGTTCTGTTGATGAGGCAATGGTCGCTAAGTATGGACCTAGTCGGTGAACTTAATGTTGCGTGTAAAGGTCAAATCCGGACAGGTGTTCCTGGTCACGGAGTTGCCAATCGGAGTGGGGTGGAAAGAGTCAATATGAAGAGTGAGGCTCAGCGTGCACGTAAGCTCCACCAACTTAGGGCCACACTTCTCTTCACGGCGCCACCCCCAGACCCGATGGGGGCGTTCAAGTCCCCCACAATCGGGAGGCTGTCCTAGCCCGCAACTCCCAGTGCACGACTGAAGAGCTCCTCAAATGAGACGTTTTGGAGTTTGAAGGAACAGTACACGTTGAGGACGTGAATTTGTCGGTCCTGTTTGCAGAGCAGGAGGAGAGTCGCCATCACGTAGGAATAGTTGGTTTGGAGGTCAAGATCGACATGGTTAGCTGTAAAATTTCAATGGACGCAGACAAGACGAGGGGTCCTGTTGCAACGTCGAATAATTTGTAAATATGGCGCCCTTCCCTGGCTCTTCGAGGGCAACCACCGCGGGCAGAGGCTCAAAGGTTGAGAGGAAAAGACGGAGGTCCGCTCTCTTGTTCCGAGAGCGGAGGCCCCGAGAGTTCCACCGGGTTATGGTGGTGGGGGAGGCCAATTAGGAGGGGGGAAAACACCTGGCTTTAGAGGTTCCCGCCATGATTTGGTTGGGCGTTACCAGTGAGTGGAGCTGCCGCAGGGCATGTAGCGATGGCCAGAGGTCTGAATTGTAGGCCTGCCAGGGCGCAGTCTTCAACATCGTCAACTTCGACAATGCGACGCTCATCCTATTGTCTTCATACCTTTTCATGCTATGGTCGTCGGTGTCTCATCGTCATGCAGTCGTCTTCATGCGTTCGTCCTCGTACCGTGGTCGTGATGTCGTCGCAATCGTTGCAACACCCTGATTCCATCTTAGTCAACCGCCTCTCGTCATACCGAGGTCGTCAGGCGATGGTCGATATACAGGCGTCGTGATACAGTCGCCGTTATGCCATTGTTGTCATACAGTCACAGTCATCGGATTGTCCTCCTACCTTTTCATGCAATCGTCGTCGCTGTGTCATTGTCATAGAGTCGTCTTCATGCGTTCGTCCTCGTACCGTGCTCTTGATGCCGTCGTGGTCTTTGCAACATCGTCAGCCCAACTTCGTCAACCGCCTCTCCTGATGCCGTCATCAGGCCATCGTCGTCATACAGGCTTTGTGATAGTCGCCGTTATGCCATTGTTGTCATACAGTCGCAGTCATCCGATTGTCCCCATGCCTATACATGTCATCGTCATGATGGTGTCATCGTCATACAGTTGTATTCATTCGTTCGTCCTCGTACCGCGATCGTGATGCCGTCAGGTCGTTGCAATATCGTCATTACAGCTTCGCAAACCGCTTCTCGTCATGCCGCCGTCGTCAGACAATCATCGCCATACAGGCGTCGTGATACAGTCGCCGTTATGCCATTGTTGTCATACAGTCGAAGTCATCCTCCTACTGTACTCACACCTTTTCATGCCGTCGTTGTGTCATCGTCATGCAGTCGTCTTCATGCGCTCGTCCTCGTACCGTGGTCGTGATGCCGTCGCGATCGTTACAGCATTCTCACTCCTTCTTCGACAACCGCCTCTTCTCATGCCGCCGTCGTCGAGCCATCGTCGATATACAGGCTTCGTGATACAGTCACCGTTAAATTATTGTCATACAGTCACCGTCATCCGGTTTTCCTCGTGCCTTATCATGCCATCGTCGCCGTTGTGTGATCGTCATACAGTCGCCATCATGCGTTCATCCTTGTACCGTGGTTGTGATACCGAAGCGGTCGTTGCAACATCGTCATACCAGCTTCGACAACCGCCTCTCCTCAGCCACCGTCCAGGCCATCGCCGCCATAGACGCTTCGTGCTACAGTCGCCGTTATGCAATTGTGTTCATACAGTCGCAGTCATCCGATTGTCCTCATACCTTTTCACGCCATCGTCGTCGTTGTCACTGTCATACAGCCGTCTTCATGCGTTCGTCCTCGTGCCGTGGTCGTGATGTCGTGGCGGTCATTGCAACGTCGTCGTTCCAGATTCGTCAACCGCCTCTCGTGAAGCCGCCGTCGTAACGCCATCTTCTCCACACAGACATAGGGATAGTCGCAGTCATGCCATTGTTGTCATACAGGTGTAGTCATCTGTTTTTCCTCATACCTTTTCATGCCATCGTTGTAGTTGTGTCATCTTCATGCATTCGTCCTCATACCGTGGTCGCGATGCCGTCGCGATCGTTGCAACATCGTCATTCCATCATCGTCAACCGCCTCTTCTCATACTGCCGTCGTCAGGCCGTCGTCGAGATACCGGCTTCGTGATACAGTCGCCGCTATGCTATTGCTTTCGCACAGTCGCAGTTATCTGATTGTCCTCTTATTTTTTATGCCATCGTCGTTTTGTCATCGTCATACAATCGTATTCATGCATTCGTCTTCGTGCCGTGGTTGTGATGCCGTCGCGGTCGTTGCAACAACGTCATTCCAGCTTCGTCGACCGCCTATCGTCATCCCGCCGTAGTCAGACCATCGTCGATATACAGGATTGATGATACAGCCGCCATTATGCCATTGTCATACATTCGCCGTCATGCGATTGTTCTTGTACCATTTCTTCCCATCGTCATCGTTGTGTCGTCGTCACACAGTTGTCTTCATGCATTCGGCCTCGTACCGTGGTCGTGATGCCATCAAGTTCATTACAACATCGTCATTCCAGCATCCTCAACCCCCTCTCGTCATGTGGCCGTCGTCTGGCCATCGTGGCCATACAGTCTGCGTGATACAGTCGCCGTTATACCATTGTTGCCATACACTGGCAGTCATCATTTGTCCTCACCTTTTCATACCATTGTCGTCGTTGTGTCATCGTCATACAGTTGTCTTCATGCGTTCGTGCTCGCACTGTGGTCGTGATGGAGTCGCGATCGTTGCAACATCTTCATTACAGCTTCGTCAACCGCTTCTCCCTATGCCACCGTCCACGCTATCGTCGCCATAGAGGCTTCGTGATACACTCGCTATTATACCATTGTTGTCATACAGTCGCCGTCATGCGATGGTCCTCATACCTTTTCATACCATCGTTGTCGTTGTGCCATCGTCGTGCAGTCGTCTTCAGGCGTTCGCCCTCGTTCCGTATTCATGATACCGTCGCGGTCGCTGCCATAACGTCATTTCAAATTCGTGAAACGGCCCTTGTTATGCCGCCTTCATTAGGCCATCGTCGCCCTACAGCTTTCGTGATACAGTCGTAAATATGCCATTGTTGTACAGTCGCCGTCAACCGATTGTCTTCTTAACTTTTCATGCCTTCGTCCTCATTGTGTCTTCGTCAAACAGTTGTCTTCATGCGGGCGTCCTCGTACCGTGGTCGTGAAGCCATAACTGTCGTTGCGACATCGTCGCTCCAGCTTCGTCGACCGCCTCTCGTTAAGACACCGGCGTCACGCCATCGTCGCCACACAGGCTTCGTGATAGTCGCAGTTATGTTATTGTCGACATATAGTCGAAGTCATACGATTGTCCTTATACCCTTTCATGCCATCGTCGTCGTTGTGTCATCGTCATGCAGTCGTCTTTACGCGTTCGCCCTCGTACCGTGATAGTGATGCCGTCACGATGGTTGCAACATCCTCATTCCATCTTAATCAACCGCCTCTCCTCATCCAGCCGTCGTCAGTCCATCGTCGATATACAGGCTTCGTGATACAGCCGCCGTTGTGCCATTGTTTTCACACAGTCGCACTAATCCGATTGTGCTCTTACCTTTTCATGCCATCGTCGTCGTCGTGTCATCGTCATATGGTCCTGTTCCTGCTTTCGTCCTCGTACAATGGTCGTGATGCCATCTCGGTCGTTGCAGCATCGTCATTCCAGCTTCGTCAACAGCCTCGCAATCATGGCGCTGTCGTGAGGCCATCCTCGCCATACAGGCTTTGTCATACAGTTGCCGTTATGCAATTGTTGTCATACAGTCGCAGTCATCTGACCGTCCTCATACCCTTTCATGCCATCGACGTCTTTCTGTCATGGTCATGCAGTCGTCTTCAGGGGTTCGTCCTCGTACCGCGGTCGTTATGCAGTCGGGGTCGTTGCAACAACCTCATTCCACCTTCGTCAACTCACCTCATCTCGCCGTCGTCAGGCCATCGTCGATATACAGGCTTCGTGACACAGTCGCCGTTATGCCATTGTTGTCCTACAGTCATACTCATCCAATTTTCTCATACATTTTCTAGCTATCGTCGTCGTTGTGTCATCGTTCTACAGTCGTCTTCATGCGTTCGGCCTCGTTCCGCATCCGTCATACCGTCGCGGTCATTGCAGTATCGTCATTCCAGCTTCATCATCCGCCTTTCGCTATGCCGCCAGCGTAAGGCCATTGTCGCCATACAGCCTTCGTGATAGAGTTGCCGTTATACCATTGTTGCCATACAGCCGCGGTCATCCGTTTGTCCTCTCACTTACTCATGCCATCGTCCTCGCTGTGTCATTGTCATACAGTTGTCCTCTTGCGTTCGTCCTCGTACCGTGGTCTTGATGCCGTCGTGATCGCTGCAAGATCGTCATTACAACTTCGTCATCCACCTCTTGTTATGCCACCGTTCTGGCTATCGTCGCCACAGAGGCTTCGTGATACAGTCGCCGGTATGCCATTGTTGTCATACAGTAACCGAGATGCGATGGTCCTCACACGTTTTCATGCCATCGTTGTCGTTGTGTGATCGCCATACAGTCGTCTTCATGCGTTCGTCCTCACTCCGTATTCGTGATAGCATCGCTGATCACTAGAACATTGTCACGTGGTGGTGACGTTGAATAACACAGTAGCAATACTGTGAACGACAAAACTAACTTTTATTGGGCGAACCGGTGCTCACAGAACAGGCTACACTTATAGCACAACGATAGCGGCGAACGCGCTCGGCAATCGTCGAAAATCTGATCAGCGGGTCAAGCGCGTCGGCTTTTAAAGAGCAGTCGTCGAATGTTCCAGACTAATCGTTTGGACCCGCGTGCCTTCCACAAAGTTCTACACCATTCGCGTTACGCGATGAAGTCAGATAACACAAGGTTCGGCGACAACAGACAGCCGGGTAGAAGCATTGATAACTTTCCAGAAACGTCGGATGCGTCCCTCGCTGTGCGATTACAGTTGTTAAGCGGCGAAACGTGGTCCCCCCATAAAGATAAGTACACGTGTCACTAACCCCCTCTTAAGAAGCATCGACCCGATGCTGCAAACAAACGAAGGTAATAAACAAAAGCGCTCGTAGCAAAGAAAACAAAAATGACGAAGTTCGTCAGCGTCCGTAAAAGGGTTTAAGGCGCACCACGTGGACCACTTGAGATCGTGCGCGGCGCCGCTGTGAATGCTAAATGCCGTCTGGCACGACTTCATAGTCCAGAGCGCCAATACGTCGGATGGCGTTGTAGGGTCCGAAATAGCGTCGGAGTAGTTTCTCACTGAGTCCTCGTTGGCGTGCCGGGGTCCACACCCAAACACGGTCGCCAGGCTGGTACTCGATACAGCGTCGTCGGAGGTTGTAGTGTCGGCTGTCGGTCCTCTGCTGGTTCTTGATTCGCGGGCGGGCGAGCTGTCGGGCTTCTTCGGCGCGCTGGAGATAGGTAGCGACGTCAAGGTTCTCTTCGTTAGTTACATGCGGCAGCATGGCGTCGAGCGTAGTCGTCGGGTTCCTGCCGTAAACCAACTTGAACGGCATGATCTGTGTTGTTTCTTGCACCGCCGTGTTGTAAGCGAATGTTACGTACGGCAGGACGGCATCCCAGGTCTTGTGTTCGACGTCGACGTACATTGCTAGCATGTCGGCGAGGGTCTTATTCAGCCGCTCCGTAAGACCATTCGTCTGAGGGTGGTAGGCAGTTGTCCTCCTGTGCCTTGTGTGACTGTATTGCAGAATGGCCTGGGTGAGCTCCTCTGTAAAGGCCGTTCCTCTGTCGGTGATGAGGACTTCTGCGGTGCCATGTCGCAGCAGGATGTTTTCGACAAAGAATTTCGCTACTTCGGCGGCGCTACCTTTCGGCAGTGCTTTAGTTTTAGCAAAACGGGTGAGACAGTCCGTCGCCACGACGATCCACTTATTCCCGGATGTTGATATCGGAAACGGCCCCAACAAATCCATCCCAATCTGCTGGAATGGTCGGCGAGGAGGTGCGATCGGCTGTAGTAATCGTGCTGGCCTTGTCGGTGGTGTCTTGCGTCGTTGACAGTCTCGGCATGTCTTGACGTAACGGGCGACGTCGGCGGTCAGACGCGGCCAGTAATACCGTTCCTGTATTCTCGACAGTGTCGGGGAGACTCTGAGGTGCCCAGCGGTTGGATCGTCGTGTAGGGCGTGCAGTATTTCTGGACGCAGCGCTGACGGTACAACAAGAAGGTAGCTGGCGCGGACTGGTGAGAAGTTCTTCTTCACGAGCAGGTTGTTTTGTAGCGTGAACGAAGAGAACGCGCGCCTAAATGCCCTAGGGACAACGTCGGTGTTCCCTTCCAAATACTCGACGAGGCCTTTTAGCTCCGGGTCGGCTCGTTGCTGTTTAGTGAAGTCTTCTGCGCTTATTATCCCAAGGAAGGCGTCGTCGTCCTCGTCGTCTTGCGGCGGGGTATCGATGGGGGCGCGCGATAAGCAGTCGGCGTCGGTGCGTTTTCTTCCGGACTTGTATATTACGATGACGTCATATTCTTGTAGTCTGAGGCTCCACCGTGCCAGCCGTCCTGAAGGGTCCTTTAAGTTAGCTAGCCAACACAATGCGTGTTGGTCACTGACGACTGCGAATGGCCTGCCATAGAGGTAAGGGCGGAGTTTAGCTGTAGGCCAAATGATGGCGAGGCATTCCTTTTCAGTCGTAGAATAGTTGCTTTCCGCTTTTGACAGCGACCGGCTAGCATACGATATCACCCTTTCAAGTCCTTTCCTCGGGACTAGGACGGCACCGAGGCCGAGGCTACTGGCGTCAATGTAGATTTCGGTATCGGCGTCCTCGTCGAAGTGTGCAAGTACCGGCGGTGTCTGCATGCGTCGTTTGAGCTCTTGAAATGGCTTGGCCTGCGGCGTTTCCCACTTGAACGCGACATCACATTTGGTTAGATGTGTTAGCGGCTCCGCGATGCGTGAAAAGTCCTTGACAAAGCGCCTATAGTAGGCACACATGCCAAGGAATCTGCGCACTGCCTTCTTGTCGGTTGGCTGCGGGAACTTTGTGATGGCAGCTGTCTTCTGTGGGTCGGGGCACTCCTCATTTGCTGATCACGTTGTCTAGGAACAAAAGCTCATCGTAAGCGAAACGGCACTTTTCCGGCTTCAGAGTGAGCCCTGATGACTTGATGGCTTCTAACACTGTTGCAAGCCACCTAAGGTGATCGTCGAAATTTCCGGCGAAGACAGCGACGTCATGCAGGCAAACAAGGCACGTCTGCCATTTCAGTCCGGCTAGCACCGTGTCCATGACGCGCTGAAACGTTGCAGGTGCCGAGCACAGTCCGAATGGCATGACCTTGAACTCGTAGAGGCCGTCTGGTGTGATGAAGGCAGTCTTTTGCGATCTCTCTCGTCGACTTCTATTTGCCAGTAGCCAGACTTGAGGTCCATCGACGAGAAGTATTTAGCGTTGCAGAGCCGATCCAATGCGTCGTCTATCCGTAACCTATACGCATCCTTCTTCGTGATCTTGTTCACTCGACGATAATCGACGCAGAAGCGTAGGGTCCCATCCTTTTTCTTTAGCAGGAGAACAGGAGAGGCCCACAGGCTTTTCGACGGCTGGATGATGTCGTCCCGCAGCATTTCGTCGACTTGTTGCCTAATAGCTTAACGTTCTCGCGTCGAAAATCGGTAAGGGCTCTGGCGGAGTGGTCGAGCGCTCTCTTCGGTTATTATGCGATGCTTTGCAACTGGTGTTTGTCGAATCCTCGATGACGTCGAAAAGCAGTCTTTGTATCGTCGGAGAAGACGTCTAATCTGTTGCTGCTTACTCATAGGAAGACTTGGATTCACGTCGAAGTCTAGTTCGGGGATAATGCTCATCGGGGCAGATGCGGCTGAATCCGAGAGGACAAAGGCATTGCTGGTTTCCACAATTTCCTCGATGTCTGCGATTGTCATGCCCTTTTTGATGTGCTTGAACTCTTGGCTGAAGTTGGTTAGCATAACTACCACTTGCCCCGCGTGGAGTTGAGCGATCCCTCTTGCGACGCAAATTTCACGGTCCAGCAATAGATGTTGGTCGCCCTCGATGACGCCTTCTACGTCAGCGGGTGTTTCAGTGCTGACGGAAATATTAATGCTGGAGCCCGGCGGGATGCTCACTTGATCTTCGAGCACAGTCAAGGCGTGGTGGCCACGACAGGTCTCCGGCGGTATCGCTTGATCTTGTGACAGCGTTATCGATTTCTAGTTCAGGTCGATGACTGCGCCATGTTGATTCAAGAAGTCCATGCCGAGAATGACGTCTCGTGAACACTGTTGGCGGACAACGAAGGTGGCAGGGTAAGTCCGGTCATGAACGGTAATTCTTGCCGTGCAGATCACTGTCGGCGTAATCATGTGTCCTCCAGCGGTCCGAATTTGAGGGCCTTCCCATGCAGTCTTAACTTTCCTCAACTGGGCGGCGATGGGTCCACTCATGACGGAGTAATCGGCTCCTATGTCTACTAAGGCGGTGACCGCGTGGCCGCTCTTATACTCTCGGAGTTGAGAGCAAGAGGGAAGGTCATGGGACGACACCACGTGACAGCGGCGACGGACGGACTGATAGACACGTTGGGACAAGGAGGTGACGCATCAGCCGGGCCGGCGCCGGACAGACCTCCTCGCTTCACACTGGGGGAGCTCCTCTCCCCGGCTGCCGCGCTTTGACAAGCGTGGGCACACACACACACACGCACACACAAAGACACGTGGCACTGAACATGCCGGGACGCGCTCGGCGGGGCGCGCTCGCGGCCGCTCCGAACGGGCCAAAATGTCCGCCGCTTGGAACGAAGCTCCGGCGTACGTTGCATCCGCGCTGGCTTTACCGCGCGTCGTAGGCGAAACGTAACAGACCGCCCCGCCGGGGGAGGGAGATCCCGATGGTCAGGGGACTGCATCCGCTGTCCGGAGGGATGTCGCTCGATGATGCTCATAACCGAAGTCGGTCGTCCCTCGGCGTTTCTTGAGCGCAGCGCACCGAGAAGGCCTCGTTCTCACGTTCAGGTTCACAGAGGACACTGCAAAGTGACTTCGGGAGAGTTCTCATTTTTCTCTCGTTCCCAGCAAGCGTTAGAACTACGCCGAAACTCAGCCGCTCAGTCAGCAAGCACGGCACAACCCTCACTAAGCCATGCCAGGCTCTTTCCCCATTTATACTACTGCCTAGTTCCTTATAGTAGTCTAGCAGCACTCAGAACGCGTCCACAAATCGGAAAATTGCACTAGAAAGCATATCATCACTTTGAAACACTACACAAAAGCAATATGTTAAAAATCCTGCCTCAGGAAGAAAAACATCAATAACAAACAATTTTGAGGCTGATTCCCACGTTAGGGGCTTCGACTTAAGCCATCGGCGTTACCGTTGAGACTCCCCTTTTTGTAACGCACCTCAAAACAATACTGTTGCATAGCGAGGCTCCAGCGCAGGAGGCGGCCATTTGTGAAAGAGATAGTTTGCAGCCATTGGAGAGGGCAGTGATCCGTTTCGAAGCATGCGAAGCGGAGATCGCAGCGAGCGACCGTACACTAGCTCAGCTGGCGAAAACCCCGTAGCCGCATGCGGCGCGGTCCTCAATGCAAACATCACCCCAGGCAGAAACAGCTCCCAGTCAGTTTGTTGTTCAAACCACAATGCTCTCCACACGCGCTTCATGACGGAGTGGAGCTTCTCAAGGGAATTCGACTGTGGGTGGTACACTGAGCTGTGTAACAGCTTTACCCCATACCTTTCGAGAAAGGCTGTTGTCAAAGCGCTAGTAAACACTGTGCCCTGATCTGATTGGATTTCCGCAGGAAAACCAACTCGCGCAAATATGGACAGTAGTGCATTGACTATCTCAACTGAGCTGAGTTCTTTAAGCGGCACTGCTTCAGGGAACTTTGTCGCTGGGCAGATCACAGTCAAAATGTGTCTGTACCCCGTGGCTGTTACCGGCAGAGGTCCCACTGTATCAATAACGAGCCGTCTAAAAAGCTCCGTAATGATAGGTACCAACTTCAACGGCGCCCTCGATTTGTCCCCTGGTTTGCCCACCCGCTGACAGGTGTCGCATGTCTTCACAAAGTGGTCTGCGTCCCGAAAACACCCTGGCCAATAGTACTCTTGCAAGAGACGGTCCTTAGTTTTCTTAACTCCTAGGTGTCCGGACCACGAACCTCCATGCGACAAGCGCAACAGATCCTGACGATAGCATTGAGGCACGATCAGCTGATCGAACTCCACTCCCCTGCGGTCTATATACTTCCGGTACAGGACCCCACCTCTTTCCACAAAGCGAGCATTTTTCTTGGCGACACCTTCCTTGACAATGCAGCGTATGTTTTCTAGGCTGCCATCCTTCTTTCGCTCGGCTATCAAAGCCGCACGGCTGACTTTTAGCAACCTATCAAGTCCGTCTGACGTAGGCGCGATGAGCAAATCTGCAGATAGCTCTTCTAACTTTCCCGCATCGGGCATTTCCTCTCCAGTATCTGGTGCCTTTAACGCTACAGACTCAGTTTTATTCAGCTCGGCCGTGCTCTGAATATCAGCTTGCTGCGCCTCTGACCCCTTCTCATCGTTCGACAACGTCGGCCCCGCAACTACCGCCTTTGCAGCGAGCTCCCGAGCCTTCGATCTGGTTAAGGCCTGAACGCTAGCCTCACCAAACAAAAGCCCCTTCTCGCGCAGGAGGTGATCGGACCTGTTCGAAAATAGGTACGGGTACTGGGGGGGCAGCATAGATGACACTGCCGCCTCCGTCTCAAGTGCTCCGAAAGGTCCTTCAATAAGCACTTTTGCTACGGGCAGACACACGCTATGAGCTTCCACGGCTTGCTTGATCCATGCGCACTCGCCCGTGAACATATCGGGTTCTACGTAAGAAGGGTGAACTACATCCATCGTAGCTGCGGAATCGCGAAGCACTCGGCACTCCTTCCCGTTCACGAGGAGGTCTCGCATGTAAGGCTCGAGAAGCTTCATGTTCTCGTCAGTGCTGCATAATGACAAAAACACTACTTTTGCTTTTGTTTCCGGACACAGCGCCGAAAAGTGACCCGGCTTCTGGCACGTATAACACACGCGCGCTTGCCTCGTCTCGAACCGCTTTCTGCGTTCGGCTTCGGCTGCCGCCGTCTCCTTACGTTCGGTCGGACTGCTTTCACTCGCATCCGCAGTACGTGTGTCCCCCTTTGCTCTCATGGGCGTGAACTTCGGCCTCTCGAACTTAGAGCCAAATTCACCCTTTTGACCGTCCTTAGCTCCGCGAGCCCGACGCGTCACAAACTCTTCGGCTAGCTCAGCGGCTCTAGCCACCGTACTAACGTCTGGCCTATCCAAGACCCAGTACCGCACGTTCTCAGGTAACCGACTATAAAACTGTTCCAGCCCGAAACACTGCAGAACTTTCTCGTGGTCACCAAACGCTTTCTCTTCTTTGAGCCACTCCTGCATGTTTGACATTAGCCTGTAGGCAAACTCTGTATATGACTCACTTTTGCCCTTCTCATTTTCTCGAAACTTCCGACGGAACGCCTCCGCTGACAGCCTGTACTTTTTTAGCAGACTCGATTTCACTTTGTCGAAATCCTCTGTCTCCTCTCTATCCAAGCGAGCGACTACGTCGGCTGCCTCGCCGGGTAACAAAGTGAGCAAGCGCTGTGGCCACGTTTCCCGAGAGAACCCCTGCTTCTCGCACGTTCGCTCAAAGTTAACCAGGAACAAACCAATGTCCTCTCCAAGCTTAAACGGCCGCATCAGGTCAGTCATTTTGAACAATACTCGTTCTCCTGCACTGTGTGCCTGACTTCCATTACGAGCGCGTTCCATCTCCACCTCGAGACGCTTCATTTCCAAAGCGTGATCGCGCTCTTCTTTTTCTTTCTCTTTTCGTTCTTTTCGTTCAAGCTCCTGTCTTTTTGCCGTCTCCCTCTCCTCAATGGTCTCAAGGCATTCCGACAGCTCGTCATCCTCAGCTCCTAACTCAAGAATAACCCTTAGCAGTTCTGGTTTTCTGAGTTTGTCTGAGACATCCAGACCCAACTCTCTTGCAAGCTCCAACAATTTCGGTTTGCGCAACGACTTCAAATCCATGGCTGCTCTGAATGCTGCTTTCTCTACTGCCTACTATTGTCTTGCCGCAACTAACCCGGCAGCAACGACAACCACAATTACCAGCTCTGTTTCTGACACTAACAAAAGCCTGGCAAAACTCAGAAGAAGAAAGTCCCGCACTCACCAAACCTCGCAGCCAAGATTTCAGCGCAGTCGTTCCGCTGCAGGCAACCAGTCATCACACAGGGCTCGTTGCACTGCTCCCGGATGGTCGTTGTGCTGCTCAGCATACAGTCAACCGCATTTCTTCGCTGCTGGCCTCCGTTGTCGCGATCCCACCGCTGCCACCAGATGTTTGATCCGCACCGATGGCACCGGCTGTTGGAATCTCAGCGCTGCCACCAGCTGTAGGAACCTCAGTGCTGACACCCGTTGTTGCAACCGGACCGTTGGCGCCCGTTGTTGCAAATGGTTCGCAAGCCCCAAGGGTAGCGTTGGCCTGGCGGCCTGGGGCACACTGGAAGCATCCGAAGGTCCCAGCAAAGCATGAGGCGACTGCTAACAGAACAACTTGTTTATTCTAGCATCGCAAAGAGCGGGCGGTCAGGTCGACCGCAGTAGAGAGACGGGAGCGCACGTTACTCAACAGAAGAAATCGGAGACTCTCTCCTGGCGTCCGGGGGCAACTGCTCTTATACTCTCGGAGTTGAGAGCAAGAGGGAAGGTCATGGGACGACACCACGTGACAGCGGCGACGGACGGACTGATAGACACGTTGGGACAAGGAGGTGACGCATCAGCCGGGCCGGCGCCGGACAGACCTCCTCGCTTCACACTGGGGGAGCTCCTCTCCCCGGCTGCCGCGCTTTGACAAGCGTGGGCACACACACACACACGCACACACAAAGACACGTGGCACTGAACATGCCGGGACGCGCTCGGCGGGGCGCGCTCGCGGCCGCTCCGAACGGGCCAAAATGTCCGCCGCTTGGAACGAAGCTCCGGCGTACGTTGCATCCGCGCTGGCTTTACCGCGCGTCGTAGGCGAAACGTAACAGTAGCTGCACCAGGGTTTCAAGTAGCGCTTGGGCTTGTTCTCGGCGTACGACGCTTGCAAATGTCTGCAGGAAGCCGCTTCGGAAAAGTTCCCAGGTCGTTAAGGTGGCTTCTCGGTTCTCGAACCACGTCCTGGCCGCGTCTTCCAAAGCGAAGAACACATATCGCAGTTTGTCATCGCTGTTCCAGTTGGTAAAGGTAGCGAGTCTCTCGTGCATCTCAAGCCAGCTTTCCGGGTCCTCGAAAGTTGAACCGCGGAACGTCGGAGGCTCCCTGGGCTGCTGCAGCACGACGGGTGACGCTGGGGCTGCCATTGGGGTGGACTTGGCGGCCATCCTCCTAGTCGTCTCGGGCAAAAGTCCGTGCTCCGGGGGTAGTCCTTGCAGCCTGCGGCTACCTCGCTGGTTCTTGTCGATGTTGGTGTCTTCCGAGTGAGGGCTTGGGTCACGGCTTTGTGGGGGCGTCCGGTGCATGAACGCAAAGCACCTCCACAAGATGTCACGTGGTGGTGACGTTGAATAACACAGTAGCAATACTGCGAACGACAAAACTAACTTTTATTGGGCGAACCTGTGCCCACAAAACAGGCTACACTTATAGCAGAACGATAGCGGCGAACACGCTCGGCGATCGTCGAAAATCTGATCAGCGGGTCAAGAGGCTTTTATAGAGCAGTCGTCGAGTGTTCCAGACCCGCGTGCCTTCCACAAAGTTCTACACCATTCGCGTTACGCGATGAAATCAGATAACATAAGGTTCGGCGACAACAGACAGCCGGGTAGAAGCATTGATAAGTTTCCAGAAACGTCGGATGCGTCCCTCGCTGTGCGATTACAGTTGTTAAGCGGCGAAACGTGGTTGCCCGATAAAGATAAGTACACATGTCAATATCGTCACTGCAACTTCGTCAAGCGACCCTCGTTCTGCCGCCTTCGTCAGGCCATCGACGTCCTACAGGTTTCGTGATTCAGCCACCATTATGCCATTGTTGTCGTACAGTCGAAGTCATCCGATTGCCCTCATACCCTTTCATTCCGTCGTCCTCGCTGTGTCATCGTGATGCACTCATCTTCATGCGTTCGTCCTCCTATCGTGGTCGTGGTGCCATCGCGACTGTTGCAATATCGTCATTCAACCTTCGTCAACCACCTCTTCTCATTGCGCCGTCGTCAGGCCATCGTCGCCGTACAGGCTTTGTGATACAGTCGCCGTTATGCCATTGTTGACCTGCAGTCGCAGTGATCCGATTGTCCTCATAAGTTTCAACGGCAACGTCGTCTTTGTGTCATCGTCATATATACAGTCGTCTTTATGCGTTCGCCCTCGCACCGTGGTCGTAATATCGTCGCGATGGTTGCAACATCCTCAATCCATCTTCGTCAACCGCTTCTCCTCATCCCGCCGTCGACGGGCCATCGTCGATATGCACGCTTCGTGATACAGTCGCCGTTATGCCATTGTTGTCCTACAGTCGTAGTCATCCGATTTTCCTCAAACCATTTCAGTCTATCCTCGTCGTTGTGTCATCGAGTTACAGTCGTCTTCATGCGTTCATCCTTCATGCGATCGTCATTCCAGCATCGTCAACCGCCTCTAGTTTGCCACCTTCGGCAGGCCATCGTCGCCATACAGTCTTCGGGATAAAGTCGCCGTTATGCCATCGTTGTCATACAGTCACCGTCATGCGATGATGCTCATACCTTTTCATGCCATCGTCCTCGTTGTGTCATCGTCATACAGTCGTCTTCATGCATTCTGCCTCGTATCGTGTTTGCGATGCTGTCGCGTTTATTGCAACATCGTCATTCCAGCTTCGTCGACCGCCTCTCGTGAAGCCGCCATCGTGACGTCGTCGTCGCCACACAGGCTTCGTGATAGCCGCAGTTATGTCATTGTCGACATACAGTCGCAGTCATCCATTTGTCCTCTCACCTTTTCATGCCATCATCCTCGCTGTGTCATCACCATACAGTAGTCTTCATGCGATCGTCCTCGTACCGGGGTCGTGATGCCGTCTTTATCGTTGCAACATCGTCATTACAGCTTCGTCAACCACCTCTTGTCATGCCACCGTTCAGGACATCGCGGCCATAGAGGCTTCGTGATACAGTCACCGTTATGCCATTGTTGTCATATAGTCACCGTCATGCAATGGTCCTCACACCTTTTCATGTCATCGTTGTCGTTGTGTCATCGTATTCCGTATTCCATCGTATTCCATTCCGTATTCGTGATGCCGTCGCGGTCACTGCAATATCGTCATTCCAACTTCGTTAAGTGGCCCTCGTTATGCGGCCTTCGTCAGGCCATCATCGCCCTACAGGTTTGGTGATAAAGTCGCGGTTCTGCCATTGTTATCGTAGTCGAAGTCATCCGAATGTCCTCATACCTTTCATGCCATCGTCGTCGTTGTGTCATCGTCATACAATCGTCTTCATGCGTTCTTTCTCGTTCCATATTTGTGATACCGTCGCGGTCGTTGCAATATCGACATTCCAATTTCACCAAACGACGCTCGTTATGCCGCCTTGGTCATGCCATCGCCGCCCTACAGGTTTCGTTATATAGTCGCGGTTATGCCATTGTTGTCATACAGACGCAGTCATCCGATTGTCCTCAAATATTTCCTTACCATCTTTATCGTGTCAGCGTCATAAAGTCGTCATCATGCGTTCGTCCTGGTACCGTGGTCGTGATGCCATCGCGATCGTTGCAACATCCTCATTCCATCTTCGTGAACCACCTCTCCTCCTCCCGCTATCGTTGGGCCATCGTCGATATACAGGATTCGCAATACAGTCGCCGTTATACCATTGTTTTCACACAGTCTCAGTTATCCGATTGTCTTCTTACCTTTTCATGCTATCGTTGTCCTCGTGTCATCGTCATACAGTCGTCTTCATGTGTTCGTCCTTGTACCGTGGTCATGATGCCGTCTCGGTCATTGCAATGTCGCCATTCCAGCTCCGTAAAGAGCCGCTCGGCATGACGCAGCCATCAAGCCATCCTCGCCATACAGGCTTCGTGATACAGTCACCGTTATGCCATTGTTGTCATACAGTCACAGTCATCCGATTGTCCTCATACATTCTTAAGGCATCGTCGTCAGTGTGCCATCGTCATAGAGTCGTCTTCATTCGCTCGTCCTTGTACCGTTCTCGTGATGCCGTCGCGGTCATTGCAATATCGTCATTGCAGCTTCGTCAACCACCGTTATGCCATTGTCCTCCTACAGTCGATGTCATTCGATTGTCCTAATAGCTTTTCATGCCATCGCCGTCGTTGTGTCATCATCATGCAGTCGTCTTCATGTGTTCGTCCTCGTACCATCCTCGTGATGGCCTCGCGGTTGTTGCAACATCGTCATTCCTGCTTCGTCATGAAGCCACAGCCGTCGCGCCATCGTCGCCACACAGGCATTGTGATAGTCTGCAGCTCTACCAGGAATTTTTTGTTGTCTACTTCCGCTACAGCGCGCCTGTACTTTCTCGGGTTAGTACAACTGCTGTACGCAGGCTTGAAAGGGCTCAGGTTCGCGCACTGACAATTTGCCTAGGACTATCACCGCGTGCGTCGTCTTGGGGCACTATTGCAGAGGAACGTGCGTGCCCAGCTCTAGTTTATCTGAAACATGAGTCATTGCGAGTGCATCTAAGGCTACTCACTAGACACAGGAATCATCCACTCACAAACGTCACAAGCGTACGGCCTGTGTCCGCCTACTCAGAAGCCGTGTTGTCGCAGCAGGACTTATTGCCGTCGGACTTCGAACCGTATGACATACCCGAAGTTCCCCTCTGGACGATGGCAAAGCCAACGGTGAGACTCTCAATCCCTGGAATAACGAAGAAGTCGAAAATGCCGCTTGCTGGTCTCAAGCATTTCGCGCTATCATACATTGCTTACATGTATGGATATTACGAACATGTTTTTACAGATCGTTCTGTGACACAGACCTCTTCCGCGGTGGCTTACACGGTGCCGGGAATGGGGATCACACAACGGTTCAAGATAGGACACAGGATGTCGTCTACAGCAGCTGAGTTGACCGGAGTTCGAGAAGCAGTTCGCTGCATACTGTAACAGAGTCTCGAGAAGTGCACAGTGTTCTTTGACTCAACACCAGCACTGCAACTCATCAGCAATTATGAGAATGACAGAATCGCTTATAGTCTTCTGGCTTATGACATCATGTCTCTGCTTGCTGAGGCGTCTCATTGCAGGTAAACCATCATGTTGCAGTGGATTCCTGGCTATTGTGGAATAGCTGGAAACAAAGAGGCTGACGCGGAAGCAAGAAAGGTGCACACTGACGGAACCATTATAAAAATTCATTTTTCCCGGTATGGCATTAACGCCTTGCTCCATGCCTCAAATTAAACTTCTACGACGCGACATTGGGACAACCCCGAACATCGACAATAACGCCTCCATAGACTTGACGTTGGATTACAATTCAGGCTTCCACTTCGGTTGCGGAGAAGCCAGGAAACACTCATTCATCGATTACGGCTGGGTGTGGCATACACTCACCGATACCTTTACAAGATTGGACAAGCACGGGACCTTGAATGCAGCTTCTGTCACACTCTCGAGACAATAGTTCACGTACTTTGCGTGTGCCCTCAGTATGCGGCCGAACGAAGAAGACTCAAATCTACTGTTGACAGCTTGGACCCCCGATCCTTTTGAGAAGAAAAGCTTTTGGGCACGTGGAGGAGTGTTGACTAGCGCTACGTGCCATAAAATCACTTTTGAACTTTTTAGGTGAGACGGGTTTAGACAATCGCCTCTAGAAGCTGTGAGACTTGTAGTCAGTGCGAAATGCGTTTGCGCAATTACTTTTTGTTGCAAGAATACTTTTTGTGTGGACAAGATTACTCTCACGTGTATTGCTTCTCCAGTGCGCATCCGCACATTGGACAACGTGTATATAGTATCTCATTGTACCATAACATCTACACCCGCCACCAACCTTTTCCTGTATTTCCCACTTCCCCTTTCGACAGTGAGGAGTAGCAGGCTAGAGAGAGTGAGAGAAGTGGTTCTTGAGGGGAAGGAGAAAAGGATAGCGCTATTTTCTGCATTCCATGCGGGAGCACGGCTCAGCGCCAGCAGGGTGGAGGAGGTGGGGTTAAAAGAGAGAGAGGGTAGGAGGGAGAAAGGTAGAGGGTCGTAGAGATGGAAGCGAAGTGTTGGCCTATCAGGCCAACACTTCGCTACAAGAATTTCAAAGCTGTTCCCTTCGACCCGAAAAAGCAAAAGAAGGCCGCCCTGAAGTTACTCAAAGACTTGCACCTAGACTCGCTACGGCAGCTTGTGAACAAAGCGGAGACGGATTTCCTTGATGTTTTCTTCACTTGCAAGACACACAAGCCTGAATACCCTTTCAGGGTTATTGTGTCCGAGAAGACGTCATGGCAATGTCATGTGGGAAAAGTTCTGCAAGGCCATCTCAAGATGTTGCAGATAAATGACCCTTTCCTGGTAAGAAGCTCGGAAGAAGTTATCTCGGCCATAAATGAAGACCAGGGAACCGCACTAACCGCATTTTCAGTAGATGTAGAGGACTTGTATTATTCTGTGCCGCGAGATGGTTTGATGTGCGCTGTGCGCGATAGGATAGAAGATTTCGGGGAAGTTAATTTTCAGAATTCTGTATGTGTCAACAGCGACAATTTTTTAGCGCTTTTAGACTTTTATCTTCATTCGACTGCTGTTAATTATGATGGCCAATTTTACATCCAACGTACTGGCATCTGTATAGGATCAGCCATCGCCCCCATTTTATGTGACATTTTTTTATCCTCGGTTGACAATGTAATTTCTGCTAAGTTGTTTGACATGCCTGTAACGCGAGTGTTTAGATATGTTGACGACTACTTAATTGTTATGAAGAAAGATTCCTGCATGCATTTTCATGACGCGGTCGAAGAAATTTTGAACCTGTTCATCAACTCATCGGGAGGACTTAAGTTCACGTATGAATTGCCAATTAACAACCGTATTCAGTTTCTAGATATTAACCTCTGTTTTTCTTTGGACGAGCACGTATGCTGGCGATATCATCCCAGATCTAAGAAAACTTTGTTGCGTTACGACAGCGCACACTCTAAATTGATTAAGAGAGGCATAGCGACAACGTGCATTAAGGCAGCACTTAGTAAGTCATGTGAGCATGAGTGCGATCATAGTTTTTTAAATCAGATATCGCGACTACAGAACGCAGGCTTTCCCAGTTCTGTGATCACTTCAGTATGCGAAGCCATTTTGCAGAAAGAGAAAAGAAGTTCCGATGCTTCCCAAGAAAAAAACAAAGACAAAAGACTAGTGCAAGTGGTGCCATACCTACACAAGCTGTCTCACAATCTGAAGAAAGTTTCTAATAGACATAATATTAATTTGGTTTTCAGTGCCCCGTGCAAATTGTCCTCGATATGCAATCGCATGAACAAGCGCGAAAGGCACTTGTGCACCACTAATCATAAAACACGTTTCACTGAGTGCAGGCGCAATGTCATCTATCAAATACCGCTAAGCTGTGGGAAATCTTATATAGGTCAAACGGGACAGTGCTTCAATGAAAGAGCTCGTCAGCACAGCACTAACCTAAAGAATGGCTGTGGGAGTCATTTAGCTGGACACTGTAACAACTGTAAATGCACCCCCATATATGAAAAGACTAAATTCATAGAGAAAGGAAAGAGCAAGAAGGAAAGGGAGATAATAGAGGCCTTTCATATAAGAAAGGAAGGTGATAAGTGTGTGAGCACTCCCTCTCTTGCCTTGTCGGGAAAAGAAATAACATTTTTGGAAGAAAGATTAAAATGATGATTTGCAGATGTTTTTGTGAATGATGTGCGCATGCCTATGCTGATGAAAGCTATAAAAGTCCGGTGATTTTCAAATAAAGTTCCAGTTGGCAGTCAGCGCTTGTCTGTGGTATTTGTTTCCTTGTGTCCTCGTCTTTTTCGCGCTGTTTCACCTCAGTTCTAAGTATGAAGCAGCTAGCCCTCATCAAGATCTTACTAATCCTCATATCTGTTCATGCCATCGTCGTCATTGTGTCATCTTCAAACAGAAGTCTTCATTCGCTCGTCCTCGTACCATTCCCGTGACGCCGTCGCGGTCATTGCAACATCGTCATTCCAGCTTCGTCAACCGCCTCTCATCAGGTTGCCGTCGTCAGGACATCGTCGGCGTAGAGGCTTCGTGATACAGTCATCGTTATGCCATTGTCCTCATAAAGACGAAATCATTCGATTGTCCTCATACCTTTTCATGCCAACGTCGTCAATGTGTCATAGTTATGCAGTCGTCTTCATGCGTTCGTCCTCGTACCGTCCTCGTGATGCCCTCGCGGTCGTAGCAACATTGTCATTCCTGCTTCGTCATGAAGCCACAGCCGTCATGCCATCGTCGCCACACAGGCGTGGTCATAGTCTGCAGCCCTACCAGGCACGTTTCGTTGGCTACTTCCGCTAAAGTGCGCCTGTACTTTCTCTGGTTAGTACAACTGCTGTACGCACGCTTGAAAGTGCTCAGGCTCACGCACTGAGAATTTGCCTAGGACTACCACGACGTGCGTCTACTTGGGGCACTATTGCAGAGGCACGTGCGTGCCCAGCTCGAGTTTATCTGAAACACGAGTCATTGCGAGTGCATCTAAGGCTACTGACTAGACACAGGTATCATCCACTCACAAACGTCACAAGCGTACGGCCTGTGTCCGCCTACTCAGAAGCCGTGTTGTCGCAGCAAGACTTATTGCCGTCGGACTTCGAACCGTATGACATACCAGAAGTTCCCCTCTGGACGATGGCAAAGCCGACGGTGAGACTCTCAATCGCTGGAATAACGAAGAAGTCGAAAATGCCACTTGCTGGTCTCAAGCATTTCGCGCTATCATACATTGCTTACATGTATGGATATTACGAAAATGTTTTTACAGATGGTTCTATGACACAGACCTCTTCCGCGGTAGCATACGTGGTGCCAGGAATGGGGATCGCACAGCGGTTCAAGATAGGACACATGATGTCGTCTACAGCAGCTGAGTTGACCGGAGTTCGACAAGTAGTTCGCTGCATACTGCAACAGAGTCTCGAGAAGTGGACAGCGTTCTGTGACTCAAAACAAGCACTGCAACTCATCAGCAGTTATTCGAATGACAGAACCGCATATAGTCCTGCGGTTTAGGACATCATGTCTCTGATTGCTGAGGCGTCTCATTGCAGGTAAACCATCGTGCTGCAGTGAATTCCTGGCTATTGTAGAATAGCTGGAAACAAAGAGGCTGACGCGGAAGCAAGAAAGGCGCACACTGAGGGAACCATTAAAAAAATTCATTTTTCCCGGTATGGCATTAACGCCTTGCTCCATACCTCAAATTGAACTTCTACGACGTGACATTGGGACAACCCCGAACATCGACAATAACGCCTCCATAGCCTTGACGCTGGATTACAATTCAGGCTTCCACTTCGGTTGCGGAGAAGCCAGGAAACACTCATTGATCGATTACGGCTGGGTGTGGCATACACCCACCGATACCTTTACAAGACTGGACAAGCACGGGCCTCTGAATGCAGCGTCTGTCACACTCTCGAGACAATAGCTCACGTACTTTGCGTGTGCCCTCAGTATGCGGCCGAACGAAGAAAACTCAAATCTACTGTTTACAGCTTGGACTCCCGCGCCTTTTCAGAAGAAAAGTTTTTGGGCGCGTTGGGGAATGCTGACTGTGCCCAACGTGCCATAAAATCACTTTTAAACTTTTTAAGTTAGACTGGTTTAGACAATTCCATTCAATTCAATTCAATGTATTTTTCATTGATAATAACTTGTACGAAGGAACTGTTGTGCCTGTAGCCAAAGGCTAGTGTAGGCCAATAGTAATATATGTAGTAGCAGCTACAATGTCATGCGCATATTGAGCTTTTAATGATACAACCTAATACAGTGAGGTGGATACTTACAATTAAAACCATTAAAAAGAAAAATAGTGCAAATGAATCAGTTGGAATAACACAGAACTGTCAGAAGAATACATGCATATACACAAAAAAACGAATAACCTATTATACGTAGGAGTAACATATTTGCAAGGGTCTGTGCTGAAGTGATTAGGCTTTCTGAATAGATCCATGAAGGAATAATCTTGCACAGTATGAAGTGAGTGGAGAACCAGACCGACAGAAAATCACGTACTTTTTGATAGGTATAGCTTTGTAACAGCAGACACGAAATGGTTGCCACTTATACCTCAAGAGGTACTGTGTTCCAAATGTTGGCCCTATGAAACTAACGTAGTCGCTGGCCATACGTGTTGCGAGGGATAGGTAAATTGAAATTTATATTTGCTGCACCCCTTGTATTGCGATCAGGTGTAATAAGCTGGCTTGGTGATAATCAGTGATTCACACGTAAAATATTGTTAATCAAAATGGCAACTTTCATTTCGCATGCCAGAGATAATGGTAATATACCGAGACGACTGAACAGCATGTCCGTATTATCATGTGGGCTTGTGTATGTCATAATGCGCAAGGCCCTTTTCTGTAACCGAAAGACGGGATCTATGTATGTTTTGTATGAGCTAGACCATGATTCAGAACAGTATGTGATGTGACAGTGAAATATGGAAAAGTAAACATCTTTAAGTACGCTAAGGTCAAGATATTCCCTGTATTTTATTAATAAATAGCAAGCCGAAGCTAATTTCGCGCATATACTAGATATCTGTGGCCTCCAGTTGAAGTTGCAGTCCAACAATACCCCTAAATATTTTATGTGGTCCAGCTCTTCTAGTGTTTTACCTAGAAGGTGAAGTTGCTTACCTATTTTGTCACCCCTGGAGTAACGGGAGCTGAATACTATGTATTTTGTCTTATCTCTGTTTAGTGGTAATTTATTACATGCAAACCAAGTTGATATGTTAGATAGCTGGCTGTTAATAGTGTTCTGCAATACGCCAGGATATTTACCTGAAAATAATAGCCTGGTATCGTCAGCGTACAAGATACATTTTGAGGACTTTAGTATTGTTGGGAGGTCAGTTACATAAAGCGAGAACAGTATGGGCCCTAAAACTGATCCTTGCGCAACTCCTGTAACTGTAGTAGTGTACTGAGAAACAAAAGAGCCAAATTTTACAGATTGTTTTCGACCATTTAGGTAGCTTGGAAAACGTCCATTGTAAGTTCGCTAAAACCATGAGTTCGTAATGTTTTGAGAAGTATGGAATGACAGACCTTGTCCAACGGTTTCTTTAAATCTAAAAATAATCCTACGGCAACCTCGTTTTGTGGAGAGCTGTGTATATACTCTGGGTTAGTTCTAGCACTGCTGATGACACGGATCGATTGGCTCTAAATACACGTTGGGAATCTGTTAGAAGCTCTTTGTCGTTTACGTAGTGCTTCAGTTGAGCCGCGATGACCTCTTCAAATACAGTATTCATTATGATAAACACAGAGATAGGCCGATAGCTTCCAGGGTCATTGACGTCACCAGTTTTATATGTGGGAGAAACTCTTGAGATCATTAAGATGTCAGGGTATGTGCCTCCGCTTATACAGTTATTAATTATTTTAGTGAGAACTGTCACAAGAATATTCATGTTGTCTTTCAATGGATTTAAGGGAATGCCATCGTGGCCAGTAGCTTTGAAGCAAGGCGTGCCTGATATTATAGAGGTTATGCTATGCTCGTCCACTTGATCAAAGAAAAAATATGCATGGATGATGGGGCAATCAACATTGCTTTCAGTAACTGGAATACGCTCCGCAAGCTGTGAGGCATGTAGTCAGCGCGAAATGTGTTTGCGCAATAACTTTTTTGTGCCACGAATACTTTTTGTATGGACAAGACTACTCTTACGTGCATTGCGTCTCCAGTGCGCATCCGCACATTGGACAACGTGTATATAGTATCTCATTTTACCATAACATAATCACCCGCCACCTACCTTTCCCTGTATTTCCCACTTCCCCTTTCCCCGGGGAGGAGTAGCAGGCTAGAGACACGCTCTCCAGGCCGACCTCTCCTCCTTTCTCTTCATTAAAATCTACTCCTCCTCCTTGTGATAGTCGCAGTTATGCCATTCTTTCCATACAGTCGCAGTCAGCCGATTTTAATCACACCTTTTCATGCTATCGTCGTCGCTGTGTCACATCATACAGTCGTCTTCATGCGTTCGTCCTCGTTCCGTATTCGTGATACCGTTGCGGTCGTTGCAACATCGTCATTCCAGCTTGGTCAACCGTCTCTGGTCATAGCGCCGCCGTCAGGCCATCGTCGGCATAGAGGCTTCGAGATGCAGTCGCCGTTAAGTCATTGTCGACATACAGTCGCATTCATGCGATTGTTTTCTTACCTTTTCATGCCATCGTCTTCATTGTGTCATCGTCATACAGTCGTCTTCATTCGTTCGTCTTCGTACCATTCTCGTGATGCCTCCGTGATCGTTGCAACATCGTCATTACAGCTTCGTCAACCGCCTCTCGTGATGCCGCCGCTCAGGCCATCGTCGCCATAATAGCTTCGTGATACAGTCGCCGTTATGACATTGTTGCGATGCAGTCAGCGCAATGCGATGTTCCTCATACCTTTATATGCCATCGTCATCGTTGTGTCAGCGTCATACAGTATTTTTCATGCGTTCGTCATCGTACCGTGGTTGTGATGCTGTCGCGGTCATTCCAACATTGGCATACCAGCTTCGCAACCACCTGTCGTCATGCCGCCGTCGTCAGGCCATTGTCACCATACAGGATTCGTGATACAGTCGCCATTATGACAATGTTGTCATACAGTCGAAGACAGCTGATTTTTGTCATACCTTTTCATTCCATCGTCGTCCTTGCGTCGTCGTCATACAGTCGTCTTCAAGCTTCGTCCTGATACCGTGGTCGTGAAGCCGTCACGGTCGTTGCAACATCGTCCTTCCAAATTCATCATCCGCCTCTCCTCCAGCCGCCGTCATTAGGCCATTGTCGCCCTACAGGCTTCGTGATACAGTCGCCGTTATACCATTGTTGTCATACAGTAGCAGTCATGCGATTGTCCTGATACTTTTACTGATTGTTTGGAAAGGTATTTCCAAACGATCATCGTCGTTGTCATAATCATACAGTCGTCTTCATGCGTTCGTCATCGTACCGTGGTCGTGATGTCTTCGCAGTCGTTGCAACATCGTCCCTCCAGCTTCGTCAATCACCTCTCCTCATCCCGCCGTTGTCCCGCCATCGTCGCCACACAGCTTTCGTGATAGTCGCAGTTGTGCCATTGTTGTCACAGAATCGCACCTATCCGATTGTCCGCGTACCTTTTCATGCCATCATCGTCATTGTGTCATCGTCATACAGTCGTGCTCATGCGTTCATACTCGTAGCATGGTCGTGATGCGGTCGCGGTCGTTGCAAAATTGTTATTCCAGCTTCGTCAACCATCTCTGGTCATGGCACCGTCGTCAGACCGTCGTCGTCTTACAGGCTTTGTGATACACTCACCGTTATGCCATTGTTGTCATATTGTGGCAGTCACCCTATTGTCCTCATATTTTTCATGCCATTGTCTTGAGTACATTTACTTGGTTCGGAGGATCCACCCCCTCCAACATTGCAAACACAATAGACCTCAGGCTTTGACACTAAGGCTTCTACAGATGGGGGCTTACCCAAACCCTCCACATCTTCACAAGTTGTACCCTGAGATTCAGACAACAAATGCATGTTCACTTTGCAATGATTTAGCGAATTTACGTCACATGCTCTGGCGATGTCCCGTGTTACACAGCGATGAAAACAACACTTCTTCACGTTGGGATGCGGTCCTACACAGCCCCAACCTCGAAGAGCCGTTATGGGCTGTCCAATGGGCCCGCGACGCGGCCTCTCTGTCCCGACAGAGAGACTCGGCCTCTCTGTCCCGACGTGGGAGCGGCCCGCTGCGCGCTAGTGCGCGCCCTAAAAGAGCCTAATAAAATTTGTCATCCATCCATCCATCCATCCATCCATCCATCCATCCATCCTCTTCATTGTGTCATGGTCATACAGTCGTCTTCCTTCGTTCGTCCTCATACCGTGTTCGTGATGCCGCCTCAGTCGCTGCAACGTCGTCATTCCAGCTTCGTCAACAGCCTCTCGTCATGGGGTCATCGTTTGGCCATCGTCGCCATACAGGCTTTGCGATACAATCGCCGTTATACCATTGTTGTCATACAGTCGCAGTCATCTGATTTTCTCATACCTCTTCATGCCATTGTCGTTGTTGTGTCATCGTCATACAGTCGTCTTCATGCGTTTTGCCTCGTACCATGGTTTTGATGCCGTCGAGGTCATTGCAACCTCTTCATTCCAGCATCGCAAACAGCCTCTTGCCATGAAGCCGACGTCAGGCCATCGTTGGCATACGGGCTTCTTGATACGTTATGCCGCGTTTGGCAGGCCATCGTCGCCTTACAGTCTTCATGATACAGTCGCCGTTATGCCATTGTTGTCATACAGTCGCCCTCATGCGATGGTCCTCATACATATTCATGCCATCGTCGTCATTGTTTCATCGTCATACAGTCGTCTTCATGCGTTCTGCCTCGCACCTTGGTTGTGATGATGTCGCGGTCATTGCAACATCGTCATTCCAGCTTCGTCGACCGCCTCTCCTCATGCCGTCATCAGGCCATCGTCGCCATACAGGTTTCGTGATCCCCGCAGGGGCGTCTGCGGAAGCAGGCGTTTGGTGTGTTGCGACACCACGTACCCAAGTACACGAGGGTTGCACCCTCCCACGTGTAGCCGTGCGCGGCTTAGCCGTGTCTGGGGAAAGGGGGATCCTGGGGGTTCAGCCGAAGCTGGGTGTTTGGACCTTTAAGGCCCCCCGGCGGAGGCAACACACCCCTTTGGCCTCTGCTTCACATAGACGGCACCCCCGGACTGACCCACCCGGAGGAAATCGGCAGTCGCCTTTTCCTGTCTATCACTCCTTCAATCTTCCTCTTTATCTCTCACTTTTTGACCTTTCCTGTCTCCTTTTTTCTTCTGTTTACTTCCTTTCTCCTGGTGGCGAGGGTTAACCCTGTGTGGCTATCCAACCTTGGGTACACCATATTCGGTTATAGTGACGGCGTACGACTGGCATCGTGCAGTCTTGTATGCAAGCTCTGCCGCGTCCCCTCGTTGGGCTCCGTGGTGGGTGGTCGGCGCTGTTGCCGAATGTATATATTTCTTCGTGGAAACTTCTTTCCCCTCCCTTGTTGATCGTCCTCAGAAACGAGGGCGCACCGAAGATGTCTTCCAGTTTTTTGGACGCCAAACCCAGAATTTTCCCCGCTTCCACGTTGTTCATTCTGAAAAGCCAAACAAAGCAGTGCGAAACATTTCACCATTCCTTCTTTCAAAGTCTTTGACTGATGTTTTCGGCCCAGGTTATAAGGTATCGAGGATGACAAGCGGCGACCTCCTCTTGGAGCTCCGCGATTTAAAACAATATGAGAAACTACTGCAACTAGTGTCATTTGGGGAGACCCCCATAACAGTAACCCCGCACCGTACAATGAACACCACCCGTGGTGTTGTGTCAGATGATGATTTGATTGAACTGACTGAAGCGGAGCTCCTGGAGGGCTTACGCGAACAAAATGTGATCAACGTCAGAAGAATTAAGATGAGGCGGGATGGTAAAGAGATTCAGACGAAGCACCTTATCATTACTTTTGGATCAAGTATCTTCCCCGAGTCAATCGAGGCCGGGTGCGTCAAGCTCCGTGTTAGGCCGTACGTGCCAAACCCACTCCGTTGTTTCAAATGCCAGCGCTTCAGTCACAGCTCGCAGAGCTGCCGAGGCCGCCAGACTTGTGCTAAATGTAGTGCCCAAGAACACACCTCTGAAGCTTGTGAGAACGCTTACCACTGTGTAAACTGTGACGGGTAGGCGGGTAGCGGCTTTTCTTTGGCAGGCGGGTAGCGTACCTGCCAAAGAAAAGCTTTGCCGAAGTGGCGCGTCAGGGGGCAGCGTCACAACGGCCTCCGGTGGCTGTCCGACCCACAGGCAGTGAGTCGGCAGTTACGCCATCTGCCCCCGCGGCGGGTGCAGCTAGCGCTGCTCCGCCTACTCAGCAAACGGGGCCATCGACCCCGAAGGTGGGCGCAGACGAGGCTGCCCCAACCTCCCCGGCCCTTTCCAGTGCTGGCAGCAGCCGGCGCAGCCAAATCCCCCAGGGAGCCCCATCGACCTCCGGGCTGGTGGGTGCAGGGGTCTTGCCCTCCAAGGCAGGGCCTTCACTGGTAAATTCTCGCTCGCAAGAGCACGTGTCCGGCGCCTCACAAGAGGCAATGGACACTACACCTATCCTCAAGGCGCAGCAAGCGCCTAAGGAGCGGCGAGGCTCCCTCGAACGCTCCAGAAAGAGTAGAACGCCCGTTACAGGACCTCGAAAGAGCTCTGTAACTTAAGGCATCACCTCCGTTTCCATACACACAGCACTTAACTAGCTTCAAAATGGCGTCACAAATTATTCAGTGGAACGTCAGAGGTCTTTTTAGGAACCTTGATGACGTGCAAGCGCTCATACAAAAACACCATCCAAAAGTGCTGTGTCTACAGGAAACACATTTAAAACCACAACACACAAGCTTTCTCCGACAGTATGTCAAGTTCCGCAAAGATCGCGATGATGCTGTCGTATCATCAGGTGGTGTTGCGATTTTTATTCATAAAAGTATTTCCTGTCAGCGTTTACAGCTACAAGTGCCCCTTGAGGCAATGGCGGTTCGAGCTGTTTTCCTAAACAAACTCATCACCATTAGCTCTCTTTACGTGCCCCCACATTACAAGTTAACGAAACACGAATTCCAATCCTTTATAGATCAATTGCCAGAACTTTCTGTTCTTCTTGGCGATTTCAATGCGCACAGCTCCCTGTGGGGCGACCCTCGTATAGATGCGCGAAGACGTCTTGTTGAGCAGTTCCTTTTTTCTTCAGGTGCGTGCTTGCTGAATAAGAAGAAACCCACTTATTACTGTCTTGCAAACAATACCTTTTCTTCAATTGATCTGAGCATAGTTTCCCCGTCTATACTGCCCGAACTCGAATGGGAAGTTACGAATAATCCCTACGGAAGCGACCATTTCCCCATACTATTAAGAACACTTAAAGAAAATGAATATCTACCACAGGCTCCTAGGTGGCAGATTGACACAGCAGACTGGGAGGAATTCCGAAATTTAACTAGTATATCATGGGATGACATGTCTTCTTTAGAAATCGATGCTGCTGTGGAATACTTCACAGCCTTCATAATGGATGCCGCATGTAAATGCATACGTGAAGTAAGCGGCTCGGCATGCAAACGGCATGTCCTGTGGTGGAACGATGAATGTAGAGTCGCACGTAGGAATCAAAACAAAGCGTGAGGGTTGCTACGTGCTTCGCCCACTGCAGAGAATCTTGTTAACTTTAAGAAAGTTTAGTCTCAAGGCAGGAGAACCCGCCGACAGGCCAGAAGAGAAAGTTGGCAAAAGTTTTTATCGAACATCAACTCGTTTACAGATGAGGCGAAAGTCTGGAACCGCGTAACTAGAATTAGAGGGAGACAAACATATTCACTCCCTCTGGTAAACACACAGGGTGATACGCTGCAACATCAGGCAGACTCACTTGGCGAACACTTTGGGAGCGTGTCAAGCTCAAATCATTATTCGCGATCCTTCCTAAAATAAAAACAAATAGAAGAATGCAAGCCACTCATCAATAAATGCCGACAGAATGAACCGTAGAATTGCCCTTTTAGTGCTGCCGAGTTGAAAGCTGCCTTGAGTGCATGCAAGAGTTCCGCACCAGGATCTGATAGAATCATGTATGAAATGCTCAAGAACTTACACAAAGACACGCAACTTACACTACTCACACTTTTCAACACCATCTGGGATGCAGGGTACCTTCCAACCACGTAGAAGGAAGCCATTGTAGTCCCTGTTTTGAAACAAGGCAAAGACCCTTCCTCGGTGGCAAGTTACCGCCCGATAGCCCTCACAAGTTGCATTTGTAAGGTGTTCGAAGAAATGATAAATCGGTGACTCATTCATTTCCTTGAAAAAAGCAAAATGCTTGATCCTTATCAGTGCGGCTTCCGAGAAGGGCGCTCCACAACCGATCATCTCGTGCGTGTTAAAGGGAATATCCGCGACGCATTAATACATAAACAGTTCTTTCTATCGATATTTCTCGTTATGGAAAAGGCGTATGACACAACGTGGCGTTACGGAATCTTAAGAGACCTGTCAGAAATGGGCATCCACGGTAATATGTTTAATATAATAAAAAGCTATCTGTCAAATCGTACCTTCCGGGTAAAAGTCGGCAATGCACTCTCACGTCCTTTTACGCAAGAAACGGGTGTACCCCAAGGAGGCGTGCTCAGCTGCACGCTCTTTATCGTGAAGATGAACACGCTTCGTGCTTCACTACCACCCGCCATCTTTTACTCTGTCTACGTGGACGACATTCAAATAGCTTTCAAATCTTGTAACCTCGCAGTCTGCGAGAGAAAGGTACAGCATGGCCTGAACAAAGTGTCAATGTGGGCAGACAGGAATGGATTTAAGATCAATCCTAACAAAAGCTCTTGTGTTCTTTTTACAAGAAAGAGAGGACTTATCCCAGATCCTTGCATAGAACTTCGTGGGCAACAGATACCTGTAAACAAAGAACACACATTTCTAGGTGTCATACTTGACTACAGACTCACTTTCGTCCCCCACATTAAACATCTTAAAGAAAAATGTCTAAAAACAATGAACATAATCAAACTTCTATCCCAGACTACATGGGGTAGTGACAGGAAGTGCTTAATGAATCTCTATAAAAGTCTCATTCGATCGCGACTAGATTATAGCGCCGTTATTTATCACTCTGCCACCCCGAGCGCGCTAAAGATGCTAGATCCTGTTCACCATCTAGGTATCCGGTTAGCCACTGGCGCTTTCAGAACGAGCCCGATTCAAAGCTTATACGCGGAATCAAATGAATGGTCCCTCCATCTACAGAGAACTTTTATCAACCTTACATATTTTCTTAAAATACAATCCATTCATCAACATCCATGTTTTAACACTGTTGACGATATGACCTGCACTACACTTTTCCATAATCGCCCCTCTGTAAGAAAGCCTTTCTCGCTTCGAGTGAGGGAGCTTAGTGAAGAAATGCACGTTCCAATCCTTGAGCTTCGCCTAATGCATCCAGCCAAGCTGCTACCTCCTTGGGAGTGGCAGCTCATACAATGTGATATATCTTTCGTGGAAGTCACAAAGCATGCTCCAGAGATTGAAATCACGATGCATTTCCGGGAACTCCAGCACAAATACTCCTGCACGGAGTTCTGCACAGACGCATCAAAGTCACACGACGGGGTGTCCTATGCAGCCGTTGGTCCATCCTTCTCGGAATCCGACGTACTCCATCCGGAAACTAGTATCTCTACGGCTGAGGTCTACGCACTGCTGTCGGCCGTAAAGCATATAAACAAATCACAACTCCCGAAATCAGTTATATATACGGACTCCCTCAGTGTTGTGAAGGCCTTGATGTCTTTCTGTAATCACAAAAATCCAGTATTTATTGAACTCTACTCCGCACTGTGCAAAGCATATATATCTAACCAACATGTGATCATATGCTGGGTGCCTGGACATAGGGGCATTGAGGGAAACGTTCTAGCCGACCAGATGGCCACATCAATCTCATCGCATGCAGTTAACTCTACTGCTTCGGTCCCTGTCACAGACCTGAAGCCTTTCTTAAGAAGGAAACTACGAAACCACTGGCAACGCATGTGGAACGAAGAAATCAATAATAAACTGCATGTAATAAAGCCACAATTAGGTTTCTGGCCTCCTGTAACAAAATCCCGCAGGACAGATGTCCTATTCTGCCGCCTAAGAATAGGACACAATTTTGGCACACATAACTTCTTACTCACGGGAAACGAGCCTCCAACCTGTGGTAGATGCGGGGAGAGCCTGACCATCCTCCACGTCTCACTGGAGTGTCGGGAAGCTGAACCCGAAAGAAGAAAACATTTTCTCTTAGCATACAGGCACCACATCCCCCTTCATCCTGTTACGTTACTTGGTCCAGAACCACTCTTTGACACCAACGCCGTCTTAGGTTTTTTTAAAGATGTTGTGTTGCATGTTATTAGCCCCACACGTTCGTAGCGCTTCCTCTCTTCAGAGGATGCCACTGCGATAATTATTTTGAATAAGAACATGCCTCTAGGCCCTTGTGGTTCAAGGGCTCCCCTATTGAAAAATTTGTGTGAGAAATAGAACGAGATGTATGCATGTCGCACAGATTTGACGAGAAATAGAACGAGATGGATGCATGTCGCACAGATTTGACGAGAAAAGAACGATATGAAATGCATATTGAACGAACTCGCAGAGAAAACGGGCGAGATCTGTGTGATGTGCTACGCAGACATTTACGAAGTGCACGAGATTTATGCGATGTGCGATATGAATGCATAGAGCTTGAGTGACATGTGTGCGATGAGTTGTGTAGACCTGACGAGATTATGTATGACGTGTGTGAGGTGGCATGTGATGTGTACGCACTGTAGTCGTATGAGCAACTTGATCTTTGAAGATGACTGAATTGTATAAAAAGTGTGTGCACTTAAGTCGTAGTGCATACAAAAGCTCATTAATGACAGTCAGATTTATGAGCTGTTCGTAGTAAATGCAAGAGTGTGATCAATGTGCTGTATGATCACATTGAATCATTATGACACATATATACCAGCATAAACTACAGAGCAAATAAGACGTTCAGAGCTCAACTTCTGGAATTTCATCCCCATCAAAGCTGGTGTCGGTACTTTTGATGCAATGATTTTCACTTGGGGACATATTCTCGGATGAACACTTATGGCGATACTACTGCCTTTGCATGACGCATTCCTCGACCAGCCAGTAAGCACTGGATAGCACAATGATATTGTCAAAAGCTATCAGCAGAGTTTGAATCCCTAGTACAGAGAGTAGATCTGCCTAAGATTTTATTGCAATATAGGAGTCAGGTACCATAAAAGTTTCATAATAAAATGTTACATGTTTGTTTGTGCACGCAATAAAATAATCTGGCAATGTGATTATAGCACTTTGGAGATGCTTCAAACAAGGACGAGTTGGCAAAGTTTATTGCAAGCAGTTTGATCAGTGATAAATTATGTATGCACTTTGTCACATCCTAATAATATTGCTTGCATCAGATATATCAGTCAGAGGTAGTATAAGGGCGAACTTGAACCTGCATATTTTCCAAATAGCCAAGTGCGTCAATCACAATACTGTCAAATACAAATCTGCTAAGAGCATGTTAGTGCCTGTTTATGTCCAATTGTAGAAGGCAAGCGTGCGATTGGCCATGCATGCCCACATATAAAAATAAAAAGCAGAACCACAAGACAGTATAAATAGGTTGGTGAACAGATAGCCAAAATAGCAGTCAAAATCCATCGCACTTTGTCACAAATAAATTAAAAATATTGTAATTAAATAACAATCCCTAAAAATCTCATGTGATCAATTGTGGTAATGATCACAGTTTCTGCTGTGAAAAATTATTTGCACTAAGTGTTTCACAACTTGCTGAGAGGGCTTGACCTAGTAAAAAATCCTCATATGTGCACAGCAGTGGCAAAAAACGAGATGAGCGTCGCATCTTGGTGACCATTATCTCCCTACATACTACACAAAACTGAATTTGAAATTAAAGGAGAAATAACAAAGCAGTTCGTGTGCCAATGATGGTTAAGCGCACTGCAATGCCTTGCCATGCGTTGAAAGCTGACCTCCAAGCAACCAAAATGTAAGTGACCCTACATTGAAGCAGCGTCTCTAAATGACGAACGTGTATCACATCCTGGCATTCGCAGACGCAGTCACCAAATGAAAAACACCTTTGCAAATCGCAATAACGACGAATGTCACACGCGTGCGCACACAGACAGAATGCGAGCAGTTTCCGAAAGCACTCGCGAAAGACTGTACGGACGTTCCTACGCGTTCCACGCATATCAGAAGCGCGCGCGCGCGCGCACACATACACACATACACACACACACGCACGCACAAAAGGCGAGCAGTTTCCGGAAGCACTCGACAAAGACGGCACGGATGTTTTTACAAAAAAGCAAATCCCACCGGCGTGGCACCATTTCCCGATGCACAAACAGCACCACTCATTAACAGTACACATCCGTAGAACGGCGCACAAGCCGGAACAAAGCGCACACCACTCGACGCCAAATCCGTCGTCGATTACGCCGCTGAGAAACGAACACCTTCTAACATTCACAAACCAAACGACGATGTGCTGCGAACTTCAAACAGATTTTACGGCCCTGTCCGGTTGATAGGGCTGCTCCACAGGCTGTCCTCACTGTTGAAAGCAATGTCAGCAAAGTTGTTGAAAAAGGCCGCCTAAAACACGCAAAAACATGGAAATAATACGCCTCTACTACCCACGCTACTCATGCGATCACAGTTACCGGAACCACAGACGGCGAAGTAAACAAACGACGTCATTTCTTTTCATTTCGGACCGAAGTAGTTTCTCAGTTGCGCGAGTCTTCCTTTCGAGCAGGGCGCGACTTGTTCCGGGGACTGTGAGGGCGCTGCGGTCGAGCTCTGCGCCAAGTGAGCGGCGCTGCTCTGCTGACATGTGCACGTTACTTGCGGGTGTTTGCGCTTCTTGTGCTGTAGCCGATTTTATTTTCTCATTGCGTGTGCCTTGAAACTGTCCTCGGGCACGTGGCTGGCGGTCGAGGTCTTTTGCGTCCGGTCCAAGTTTTGCGCTCATGGAGACGCCAGTACCGGCGACGTGTGGGTCACCAAGCGTTAACATTGCGTGTGCACTTTGGTTTGTAGGCCCACCTTTTTTTTCATCTCACTTTCTTCGGACGTGCACTCTCAGGTATGGTGTCTGTAGAATATTATACTTCAGCTTAAACAACAACAGAAAGATATAACGGCTGCTTTATTCAGCGAGCACCATGTAAATGCCGAGTGCCGCGACTAACAACCATAACTGTGCCAGGCTATAGCAGACGACGCTCGGATGCTTGGCGCGGAGGTCGATGGCAGTGCTGCGGTGGCGGGAACGGCAGCGGGCTGCATGGTGCGCATAGCCGAGGAATTGGGGTACTTAAAGAGGACTATAGGCCATCGCTCTATAGGCGTTGTTGCGGCGGGCGGCCGATGTGGTGCTGATCGTTTGATCATATTTACGCGGTGCTTAGAGAACATGTGCTCCTTTTTTTGTGTGAATTAACGATCACTAAGCCCTGGGGCCTGTGCAACGCTATTAGCTCGCTGTATGTTTCTTGCGGTGCGCCGTTGTTGATTATCGTAGTGCGGTCAATTCGCGCTTCTTTGTCTCGCCGCTCCCGCATCGGGTCACAGTGCACGGAAGAATGTGTTGATAGTTGTGCTATCGCGTGCTGTAGTTCACCGCAATTCAACACTACGCTGGACGGACTGTTGGTGCAGTCGATGCGGCGTGAACAGACACGAAGGAGCGCTCGCCTCAGACGGTAAGTCGGGCGCCTTGCGCATTCTTATGGTTCATGTAGTGTACAGTGCTCACGGAATGAAACGCGTCAATTTAGGGCTTAGTAATGCGCATATATTCGTTTTCACCGGCTGTAGTTCGTGTCACATCGACGTAATTTTGGTGCGTACACGTACATCGGAGTCCTCGTCACCTTTGGTCACCAAATTCCTTGCGACATGACATGGTTCTCTCGCGTACTTTGCACGTTTGCAGGGCTTTACTAAATGCTCCGTGTCGCGTTTCATTCCGTGAGCACTGTACCTTGTCATGCGCAGCAGAAGATGATTAGTACAGCTACAAGAACAATAACAGTGATTTCCTAATGTTCGTTCGATATCGGAGTGCACATTTAGCAAAAAGTTTCACGAAAATTACCCCGAGGTTAATGTTCTAAGTGCTTCATCTATTGTTTATTTTCTTTTTGTTATGAAGTATGCTAGCGCCGGGTCATCGCTTCGTCTGAACGGGCAAAAAAATTCAAGCAGGAAATGTCACTGCTTCTATACGTAATTTCTCAGCAAGAAATCGTATAGACAATTCTAGAAGTACGTTGATGTGTTGCGCAGATGTTTTCACAGCTAACGTTAACGCGCGACGGCATCCAAATGATCTGACTCGTGAGAAGATTTTAGCTTGGATGCAAACTTTGATGCTTATAGGTTGTCGCCAAGGCAACCTGTATTTCTTGTGTTTAGTGTTGTTTGTTTTCGTGCCTTTGACACGTTGAATAACCGCCTGTGATGTAAGAATGAAATATTTAATTTCTCTAAGCGGATGCAGCTTCATGTAGCTGGCTGTACGAGAGCTTTCCCCAATTTGACGCGATGTTGTCAAATCACAAGTTTGCAGTTTCAGCAGTGATTACAATAAACTGAACATTTATTGTTTAGGGATGTCACAATTTCCTGAGACGGAGGCATCTCTGCACCACATAGGCTGCGGCACTATGCAGCTTGAACAGCACGACAAAGCATCTGATCTGCCTGCTTTCACAAGGTACGTACTAAACGGTCACAGCCATTTATGTGTTCTAGGGTCTGTTCGTGTATTTGGCACCTGTCAACTTTTCTGAGTCTCTCATGCAATTTATAAATTCTTGCTATTCTACAATTTTACTAATGTTCCATTAAGTAATGAGAACGAAGTTTTATTAGTGAAGATGTTCTAAAGCTGCTGAGAAATGGGGTGGCATAGGATTGCGAAAATGCACGTAAAAAATAGTCCTGGCGCTTTGCTTTCTTAATTGCTAGCAATGAAAAATCCCTAATAAAATTAGCAAAGGGACACTTGCTTTAGGTAAGTTCATTAAGATACGTTCCAGAAGCAGGCTAAGTTTGCAGCAACAAAAGCACTGAGAAAAACTCACTGATCTAAAAACATGTTAGTTTCTGCTTTTCCAAGTGTGCTGCTTGTGTACAGTGTGTCAAGGTAAATAATGGTTAATAATGTATGCATAGAAAAGTGTGGATGCTGAGAGAAAGCTTTAGGAAAGTGCGTGCTGTCTTTCCAACACAGGATTTCTGTCTAGAATTTTTGTAAAATATGAAGTGCACAGGCTGGCAAACAATGTTCAACACTTTTGCTTTAGATTTTAATGTAGCCAGTTCATTATGTGTCCCTAGTATAGCTTAGCGTCAAGCTTGAAGCTGATCTCTGATGTCACATCAGTTGCAGGATGCAATAACGTGGTATCACATACTGCTTGTTACGCATGTCAGTAAACCTGGTGCAGTTGTCACAGGTGAGAGTATAACTGAAAGCTGCGCATTCTTTGCCCTTCTGCACATGATGTGGGATAGAGTTTGAACTATGCTATAGTGGCACCATCTCCCTCACCTTCTCTTCCTCATTATTCTGTCAACTTGCAATAATATGCACAACTTCTAGAGGCTTGATTATGGTGTTGTCTGCTGAACTTGGCTGATGTGAATTTCAGTAGTTTGGGGTACCCTCAAAGCTATGCTGTACTTTTCATGCATTTTAAAATGGTCAGTTTGACATATGTGATTGGCTGTGGCATTCTGAGAGAAACAAGGCCTCTTGTGAATAATGCATATATGCATTATTAGCATTTTCTAATACTCTTTCAAGAAGCAGCCTACAGGCTGCTCCCCGAAGAAGTGACCACCTTTGCTTACGCTACGTGGCAGTCTGGTCCAGTTTACTTAACCTGTCTGCCATCTATGCACGAAAACGAGGAGAGAAGCGAAAAAAGGGACCTTCGATTTATGTTTTTGCACAGATGGCTCATACATTGCACTTTTCTTATCTCGCATGCTTTGTTAACTCAAAGCTTTCTATGGGCGAATATCATTTCATTCCTATTTATACCTAATAAGAATTACTTTGTTCACAGTGTCACTTTTTATATTATACTTTTGTGAGACTAAGCTCACTTGTTTTAATGCAAGTGTGGCTGGGCCTGCAGAAAGAGTAAGCAGACTACTGTGTTGCTGATCAGTGCTGATCTCCACGTCCGAGCTGGTCCCACAACATCCAGGCACCACTGTGCTTTGCTTCATTGACAAGGTAATATGATATAGACACCTTGCACCTCAGTATCAGTTTTGAGAAATATGCTAAGACACAAGGGTTGGCCTTGGTGATAAATACACTCGTGTTCTTTTTTTAAGCGTTCTTCTTGCAGTGTTCCTCATGTACATGTTTTCAGAGGATGCTTAAATGCAAACTGCCATGGAACTTGTTTATGCCTTAAAGTAGCACTCTTTCACCAAGAAAAAAGCCTTATTTAATGCACAATTCATAAGAAAGGTGAGGAGGTGACAGGACATAACAGTCTAACAGCCATCCAATTTTACTGCTTGCAGAGCAATATAAAGTGAGAGGTGAAAGGGCAAGAACAGATAAATCGACAATGTATGTTGCTCACACAACTGCGAAAAGAAGCATGGCTACTATGACACTTGTTTTACAATGATAAATAGGCAGTCTTGCTATCTGATAATCCACTGGAGGGCGAGCCAACTCGCAGATTCTCTGTAACACATGTAAGGAAAGGCTCACAAATCTTGCCAGCCCTATGCTCGTAACACATTGCCACAGTTGCATAGTTTTCAAACAAAATAATGCAAGTGAGCTTTGCACCACCAAATGACCTGAGCATTCAGTTGACATGGTTGCAGATCCAGTCATTTATACATTGGCCTGTTTTGTTGACATGGTGTCTACTGCACGACAGTGGTATTTAATATCCATCAACACCCCTGTGCTCGACGTACTCTTTCTTGCATGCTTTTTTTTCACAGGTAGTGGAAGATTACTTGATTCCAGAACAATTTGGCTTGTTCTGCACATGATAGTGAACTTTCCAGTCTTATATTAAACATGGAATTGGGTAGGAAGATGTGGTATTTTTTATAGAGCCCTGGTGCATTCAGATTGTGCAGAGGCTTCAAGCTTGTATTGACAAAAATTGGGATGAAGCCATAAGAGGAGAATTGTAAAAGTGTAACGAAAGCCTCCTGATAGATATGCTGAGTTGTGCTGCTGTGAACACTTATTGGTTATCCCTACTGGGTAACGCTGTTAAAGTTATGGATGCTTGGACACTGTAGGGCCTACAAGGTGGCTAGCATTACGGAACACATTAAAACAACTGTAGGGATGCATGATGTGCTATTGCATCATAATTGGCCCACAAAGTGACCACCTTTGCTTACACTATGTGGCAATCTGGTCCAGTTTACTTAACCTGACTGCCATCTATGCATGAGGAGGAGAAGGGACTAAAAAATGAAGGGACCTTTGATTAATGTTCTTGTACAGATGGCCCATACATTGCATTTTTCTTATCTTGCAGGCTTTGTTACTTAAAGCTTTCTACGGGCGAATATCAGCATTTCATACCTAATAAGTATTGCTTTGTTCACAGTGTCACTTTCTATATTTACCGTATTTACTCTCATAATGATCGCACTCACGTAATGATCGCAGCCCTGAATTTTGTCATCCAAATTCGATTTTTTTAATTTCCTGTGTAATGATTGCACCCCTAACTTGCTGCAGCGATATGTCATGTGCCAAGTCTAGCTATTAATGATCGCGCTTACCATCTGTCGAATGCTACGCGAACAACTCTTCAAGATAAACCAAGTGGTCTGCACGCACCAAACATTTTTAAGCAGATGCTCGTTTTCATTCCTTTCATTACTTTCCGCACTTCCATGACAAAAAAGCTACAACCAAAATTGCCTTTATTATGTGTAGGCTTTGTAATGGTTGTGGTCAACAGCAACAAAAAAGATGCCTTTCGATTCTTCTCATCTGCACTCGTGGGCACGCAACAAATCACGAGCGGCAACAATAGCAGCCACATTTACACTGATACGTTAGAAGTGTACCCTATCCATACGCCGACACTTGTAACACAGCTAAGATATTTGCCCACCCTTAGCACAAACGTGCTGTATTAGGATAGTAGTGAAGACAAATGCCGCAGTTTCTGCAGCATGCCCGCCGTGTCTTTCTATGTCACTGGCAGCTAAGCGTGCCCATCTGTTTCTGCCCCCTCATAGTGGACATGGCGACGTTATTGCCACAAACTTACCGATATTAACGATATTATTCATTACTGATATGGAAGAAACTTTTAATGCAAGTAATGTACTCGAGAGAAAAAAAAATCGCGTTCGGCGCATTTGGTGTTTTCAGCTTGCTATGCTGGCCGCCACTTTTGTTTCGGTGTCCCGCACTACATACAGTGGCAGCCACTTATTTCTTGACCTATTGCCATCCCGCAGCAAACGCGGGATGAAAAAAATTCTTTTTGTGGGAAATTTAACCGGCATAATGATCACACACCTGAATTTGTGACCATTTTTTTTTACAAGAAAATGCGATCATTATGCGAGTAAATACAGTACTTTGTGGCACCAAGCTCACTTGTTTTATTGCAGGTGTGGCTGGGCCTGCAGAAAAGCTGTAAGGAGACTGCAGTGTTGCTGATCAGTGCTGATCTCCACGTCCGAGCTGGTCCCACAACATCCAGGCACCACTGTGCTTTCACAAGGTAATATGTTGTGGACACCTTGCACCTCAGTACCAATTTTGAGTTTGACTTGATAAATATTTAAGAAGACACAAGGTTTGGCCTTGGGGATAAATACACTCGTGTTCTTTTTTTGAAGTGCTCTTTCTGCAGTGTTCCTCATGTACATGTTTTCAGAGGATGGTTACACTCTTTAAATGCAAACTCCCTTGGAGCTTGTTTAGGCCTCAAACTAGAACTGTTTCACCAAGAAAAAATCCTCATTTAATGCACAATTCATAAGGAAGGTAAGGAGGTGACAGGCAGTGTCTAACTATCCAGTTTGACTGCTTGCCCAGCAATATCAAGCGAGAAGCGAAAGGGCAATGCTAACAGATAAATCGGCAATGCATGTTGCTTGCACAACTGCGAATGCGACACATGGCATGGCTACTATGAATGCTGATATGACGATAAAAATATTGTAGTTTTTACATTAGCCGGTAAGCTTATTAATATTTTGCACCAGCAAACAACCAGTTTGGTAGCTGTAGTTGTTGCACTGCTTCAGGAGTAAGATATTCTTTTTAATGAAAATTGAGTAGTGCTGCGGTTAGCGAAGCTATTTCTGCCTGTACAATAAATTAGGCATTTTTAAAGAGGCGGCATATAACAATTGTGTTGCTGTGCCACATAATTAGTAAAGTGAGGGGAGGTTTAAGTAAGCAAAAGAGGAAGATTAACCTTGTCGTACAAACAGATCCTTGTCTCAGCTGTCGTCAGTGTGATGCAACGGCTCCCAGATAACTGGGGGGGGGGGGGGCTAAAATTAGCCTTAAAAAGCTGACGCAATAATACAAAAAGCCATTGAAGAGTGTGGTTGCACCTATGTTTGACCAGTGCAGTATCGGGAGCAGGGCCAGACAGCAGCTGAAATGTTATGTAATAGAAGCTGGTCATATTGAGTGCTCTAACATGCTAACAAAAACTGTCATTTAGTTTCTATAGTGGTATTAAAGGTGCATTAATCTTTCCTATAAACAAGTCTGCACTGGCATCTATGCAGTGTTTTCCATCTGCATATTCCGCAGTGCGGTAGCAAAAAGCTGTGAAATCTGTGTATTCACTTGCATGAGCTGGTTATGCTTCATGAATACTTTGTTTAGCGCAAAACGACACACACAAGACGACAGGACAAGGCGCTACTCTCAACTGACATCATTTTATTGCGTCACTCCTTTATAGAGCGCTCAAACCAGAGGAACATGCGCAGTGAGCACAATGCGGTGAAGCCACCACCAACATCCGATCCAAAGAGCGCACTCATGTGACAGAATCCAAAAAACCAAATTCAGTGCTTTACTAGGTTAAGGAAGGCACACTAATGCACTGTGACTCCAGTGACTTAATGAAAAATGCTTCCGATAACTCTCGGGCGGTGGTGTCACGGCTCTTTTTCAAAATCGTGGTATCACGAAACATGGGTTTGCATTTGCATGTTTTACAATGCTGAGCCAAATGGGAACCTGTGCCTGTTGGTATGGATCGCTCATGTTCTCTAAGGCGCTCGTTAACACAGCGGCCTGGCTGCCCTACATACACTTTGCCACATGACAAGGGAATCTTATAAACGACACTGACGCTGCATTCTACAAACTTCACGTGGTTCTTTTCACAATCAGGTTTTTTACTTGTTTTAGAAATACGGCTGCACGACATTGACAGTTTCTGAGGAGCGGAAAACACTACCGGAATTTGGTATTTAGTGGCGACATTCTTTAGATTGTGAGCCACTCTGTGGCAATACGGCACAACTTCAGGCCTCTTCTTTTGTGTGATGCAGTTACTTTTGTGCCGCTTCCCTTTCAGTTTCTGAAGCAATACCTCCGAGACTGACGTCACCACCACACTTGGGTAACCAGCAGCCTGCAGCCTATTTAACTGTGCAATGAAACTCATGTTCGCAGAGTGATGACAAGATTGCATAAAGGAAGATTCTAAACACATCAAAGCAATGGCGCGTTTCACAGTCTTTGAGTGCGCAGACGCGTAAGGTAAAAGTTCCTTACGTGCGCGTGGCGAGTACATCTGACAGGCGTGGCCTGTTTGTAAGGATAGCTGCAAATCTAAAAACTGGAGTTTACCGTCCCTAGATAGCTCATGTGTGAAAGTTAAACCTTTGCCATTGTCATTGAAAAGTGTTAAAATATCAGCTACCGTCACGGAGCATTCGTTGTTAGTCTGTTTTATCACAACAAGAAAATCGTCAACATATCTAACAATTTGAACCGAGTCATTGTTTAAGGCACTCTTAAGAGCGCGGTCGACAAAAGATAAAAAAATATTACAAAGAGCAGGCGCCACACATGAACCAATACACACACCATTTTTCTGGATAAAAAGGTTATTTTCGAACAGGATAAAAGTTGCACTTCAATAAAATTCAAGAAGGGACATGAAACTTTCCGAAGATAACCCGGTGGCATTGCAAAAATCTACCTCGCCACTTTCTTCGATGCACATCATCACACTGCGAAATAGCTCATCATGCGGTATAGAATCGTAAAGATCTTCGACGTCAACAGAAAAAATGTTGGCTAATGAATGGTTGTCTTCCAGAAAGGAAACAACATCGAAAGAATCCTTTATGCCATAAGGATCGTCAATAGTTAAATGATTAAACTGTTTTTGCAAAAAGCGCCTAACCAAAACCTGCCAACAGTTGTTTTCACTGACTATTGTACGGAAAGGCACATCCGGTTTGTGCGTTTTTGCAGTGAAAAAACCTCTAAAGCAAGTAGCTTACATTGTTTTACATCTTTCACAATCTTGGTGAGGCCTATGACACAGACACACAAATATCAGGGCTCACTGATATTTGTCTCCTGATCCTGCTGTTCTGGTCAGTCACATAGCTTTTGCTGTGTGCCGTGCAAAGATGCTTACGTTCTGCATGAAGAATGGACATGTTCCTCAAGATGTGGCGAGTCTCATCGGGAACGTCAGGCCTTCCGTCGGTCACGTGCGGCGAATGTGTCGGATTCTTCGTTCTGAAATTTGGGGGCAGGTACGCCTTCTGTACGACTGGTTGAGAGCTGTGTGCTACTCGCGCGATGCACCTATTGTGGCCTAGAAGAAGTTTCGTTTCTACAGACTTCTATCAACTTGGACTACAGAATTCTGGTGGACACAGCTGCTGCTACTCCTCCGGTCCAGACTACCGTGCAGAAAGGAAAAAACGCAACCGGTCACCACTGGTTTCCAGGTACTCGGTGACGTCAGGCTTCCTGATGAAGTTGCTGCATTGCTAAAGAATGGGCCGAAGTACAGCACGGAACCAAGAATTCCTGCACATGAGCTACTGGCTTTGAACAGGCGCATCGCAAGGAAAGCAGAACTAGAGGACCAGGAGCGGTGCCTCCTCGATAGGGTGGACAACCTTCGTAGGACCGCCACTGGGAGCGCGCCACCTTCGACAGCTGTGATCAAAAGGACAGTATCTTTCTTTAGAGACAATGAACTGCGGCTGTTACTGAGTGACAAAGAGGGCGGGTTTGTGATAGCTCCGTCTGCTGTCTTCAACAAAAAAGCCATTGAGGCTGTCAACAAACACTTCATTCTGGCAAATGAGAAAGCTCAGAAGGTAAAACGCAAAGCCATTTCTTTGTTGGAAAATATAGGCCTCACCAAGATTGTGAAAGATGGTAAACAATGTAAGGTACTTGCTTTAGATGTTTTTTTTTCACTGCAAGAACACACAAACCGGATGTGCCTTTCCGTACAATAGTCAGTGAAAACAACTATTGGCAGGTTTTGGTTAGCCGCTTTTTGCAAAAACAGTTGAAGCATTTAACTATTGATGATCCTTATGGCATAAAGGATTCTTTCGATGTTGTTTCCTTTCTGGAAGACAACCATTCAGTAGCCGACATTTTTTCTGTTGATGTCGAAGATCTTTACTATTCAATACCGCATGATGAGCTATTTCGCAGTGTGATGACGTGCATCGAAGAAAGTGGCGAGGTAGATTTTTGCAATGCCACCGGGTTGTCTTCAGAAGGTTTCATGTCCCTTCTTGAATTTTATATAAGTGCAACTTTTATCCTGTTCGAAAATAACCTTTTTATCCAGAAAAATGGTGTGTGTATTGGTTCATGTGTGGCGCCTGCTCTTTGTAATATTTTTTTATCTTTTGTCGACCGCACTCTTAAGAGTGCCTTAAACAATGACTCGGTTCAAATTTTTAGATATGTTGACGATTTTCTTGTTGTGATAAAACAGACCAACAACGAATGCTCCGTGACGGTAGCTGATATTTTAACACTTTTCAATGACAATGGCAAAGGTTTAACTTTCACGCATGAGCTATCTAGGGACGGTAAACTCCAGTTTTTAGATTTGCAGCTATCCTTACAAACAGGCCACGCCTGTCGGATGTACTCGCCACGCGCACGTAAGGAACTTTTACCTTATGCGTCTGCGCACTCAAAGACTGTGAAACGCGCCATTGCTTTGATGTGTTTAGAATCTTCCTTAATGCAATCTTGTCATCACTCTGCGAACATGAGTTTCATTGCACAGTTAAATAGGCTGCAGACTGCTGGTTACCCAAGTGTGGTGGTAACATCAGTCTCGGAAGTATTGCTTCAGAAACTGAAAGGGAAGCGGCACAAAAGTAACTGCATCACACAAAAGAAGAGGCCTGAAGTTGTGCCGTATTGCCACAGAGTGGCTCACAATCTAAAGAATGTCGCCACTAAATACCAAATTCCGGTAGTGTTTTCCGCTCCTCAGAAACTGTCAATGTTGTGCTGCCGTATTTCTAAAATAAGTAAAAAACCTGATTGTGAAAAGAGCTATGTGAAGTTTGTAGAATGCAGCGTCGGTGTCGTTTATATAAGATTCCCTTGTCATGTGGCAAAGTGTATGTAGGGCAGTCAGGCCGCTGTGTTAACGAGCGCCTTAGAGAACATAAGCCATACATGATCCATAGCAACAGGCAAAGGTTCCCATTTGGCTCAGCATTGTAAAACGTCCAAATGCAAACCCATGTTTTCTGATACCACGATCTTGAAAAAGAGCCGTGACACCACCGCCCGAGAGTTATCGGAAGCATTTTTCATTAAGTCATTGGAGTCGCAGTGCAGTAGTGTGCTTTCCTTAACTTTGTACAGCGCTGAATTTGGTTTTTTGGATTCTGTCGCATGAGTGCGCTCTTTGGATCGGATGTTGTTGGTGGCTCCACCGCATGGTGCTCACTGCGCATGTTCCTTTGGTTTGAGCGGTCTATAAAGGAGTGACGCAATAAAATGCTGTCAGTTCAGAGTAGCGCCTTGTCCTGTCGTCTTTCTTGTGTGTGTCGTTTCGCGCTAAACAAAGTATTCATGGATTCGCACCAACTAGCCCGCCAACGCATTGTGCTGGTTATACTTGTTCATTTAATGTAAAATACTTGTGGAAAAGTATTAGACTATTTCAGTGGTCTTGTATTGCAATTCTGCAGCCATTTCTATTCTTTGTGAAACACGAACATTTAACAGAGACGAGAACAAGACAATGCGAGGACGAGCACTTGCTTTCAACTGCTGTGGTTAATCTTGAAATATCAATTTACGTAGGTAGAAAACTCATGAGCCTCCGTGTTCTCTTTTTCCTGTTTCTCTGTGAGATGTTCACGCTTTACACACAATATCATGCAAGAACCAGCCAAATCAGTTATGCAGTGGAGCTACCTATTGTGCATGTCAGTTCCAATGGCTTGTTGTAATCTAACAGGGCCGGCTGCTTTGTTTACATTTTTGTGCAGATGCATACGAGCACTGTTTCAAAAACGCCGAACACTGTGGATACGGAGGCAAGGAGGCTGAAGGACCTGAACAAGCACCTGGCCACGATGCTTCGGAATACAAAATAAAGATGGTTTGTGTTAATTGTGGGCCCTAAAAAGTGTCCTCTTTGTCTCTGAGCTGGCACATCGGCCGACTCACGTGATCGAAATTAATCGCTGCAATGTTGGCAGAATGTGTTACTGTGTGGAACTTCACCAAAAATATTGCATGAACAAAAGAACTCATTCAACACAAATGCGAACACTTGTAGAATGCAGCTAAACAAGAATGGTGTCATTTTGCATAGCTGAATGAGAACATTTTCATGTAGCATACACAAACGAGAACGATATCGTTTCGCATCGCCGTGCGAGAACTATCTCGTCAAGCACAGCTATGCGAGAATAATCTCGTTTAATATACCCACACGAGAACGATCTCGTTCATTGACGATGTCCACTCGTACACATGTGATGTACGACGTCGTCGAGTCTACGAAGCAATAATAGCGTACAGAAGTTCTCGTGAAATTCTCATACATATTTTTTCAATAGGGTCTGGCGAGGCTGTAGTGCTGTAAGAAATTTAACGTCTCGCATATTTTAAACAATGCATCATTCTTTTACGATGGATTTTAATCTTCACAGTCTTCGTCATTAATCATCGCCATAATTTTATAGCACGTAGATTTTACGCACTTTACAGCGACTATTTTTAGGCCACTTTCATAATACATAATACATCGTAATAATCATAATACATCCATAAGACATCGTTAACACTACCTTTTGTCATGGCACTCTTTGGCCAAACCTGGCCCTTGCACCACAACACTCCACACATCATCAGGTTTCGTGATACACTCGCCAATATGCTATTGTTGACATGCAGTCGCCATCATGTGATGGTCCTCAAACCTTTTCATGTCATCGCTGTCATTGTGTCATCATCATAAAGTGGTCTTCATGCGTACGCCCTCGTTCCGTATTCGTGATACCGTCGCGGTCACTGCAATATTGCCATTCCAACTTCGTCAACCACCTCTCATCATGCGGCCATCGTCAGGCCATCGTCGATGTACAGACATCGTGATACAGTCGCCTTTATGCCATTGTTGCCATACCGTCGTAGTCATCAATGTGTCCCCTCACCTTATCATGCCGTCGTCCTCGTTGTGTCATCGTCATACAGTTGTCTTCATGTGTTTGTCCTCGAACCGGGGTCGTGATGACATCGTTATCGTGGCACCATCGTCCTTACAGCTTCATCAACCACCTCTTGTCATGCCGCCGTTCAGGCCATCGTCGCCATAGAGGCTACGTGACACAGTCGCCGTTATGCCATTGTTGTCATACAGTCACCATCATGCGATGGTCCTCATACCTTTTCATGTCATCGTTGACGTTGTGTCATCGTCATACAGCCGTCTTCATGCGTTCGTCCTCGTACTGTGGTTGTGATGCTGTCGCGTTCATTGCAACATCGCCATTCCAGCTTCGTCAACCGCCTCTCGTCATGCCGCCGTCGTCAGGCCATCGTCGCCATACAACCTTTGTGATACAGTCGCCGTTATACCATTGTTGCCACAAGGTCATATTCTCCCGTTTGCCCTCCCACCTTTTGCTTCCATCGTCGACATTTTGTCTTCGTCAGACTGGTGTCTTTCTGCATTCGACCTGGTACCGCGGTCGTGATGCCATCGTCATAGTTGCAACATCGTTATTACAGATTTGTCAACCGCCTCTCGTGATGCCTCCGTTCAGGCCATCGATGCCATAGAGGCTTCGCGATACAGTCGCGATACGGCGCCCATGGTTGTCATAGAGTCGCCCTCATGGTATCGTTGTCATCGCCGTCATGTTCGTTGTAATATCGTCATTCCAGCTTCGTCAACGGCCTCTCTTTATGCCGCCTTCATCAGGCCATTGTCGCCATAGAGTCTTTGTGATACAGTCGCCGTTATGCCATTGTTGCCATACATTCGCTGTCATCTGTTTATCGTCTCACCTTTTCACGCCATTATCCCCATTTTGTCATCGTCATATATTGGCCTTCATGCGTTTGGCCTCGTACCACAGTTGTCATGCCATCGAGGTCATTGCACCATGTTCATTCCAGCTTCGTCACCCGCCTCTTTTTATGCCGCCTTCGTCAGGACATCGTCACCACACAGTCTTTGTGATACAGTCACCGTCGTGCCATTGTTGCCAAACAGTTGCAGTCATTCGATCGTCCTCTTACCTTTTCATGCCATCGTCGTCGTTCGGTCATCGTCATACAGTCGTCTTCGTGCGTTCGTCCTCGTACCGCGGTCGTGATGTCGTCGCGGTCGTTGCAACATCGTCATTGCAGCTTCGTCAACCGCCTCTCGTTATGCCCCCTTTGGCAGGCCGTCATCGCCATACAGGTTTCGTGATACAGTCGCAGTTACGCCATTGTTGTCATACAGTCGCCGTCATGCGATGCTCCTCATAACTTTTCATGCCATCGTCGTCGTTGTGCCATCTTCATACAGTCGTCTTTATGCATTCTGCCTCGTACCTTGGTTGTGATGCCATCGTGATCGTTGCAACATCCTCATTACAACTTCGTCAACCGCCTCTTGTCATGCCACCGTTCTGGCCATCGTCGCCACAGAGGCTTCGTGATACAGTCACCGTTATGCCAACGCTGTCATACAGTCACAGTCATGCGATGGTCCTCATAACTTTTCATGCTATCATGGTCATTGTGTCGTCGTCATACAGTCGTCTTCATGCGTTCGCCCTCGTACCGTGGCCGTAATGTCGTCGTGATGGTTGCAACATCCTCATTCCATCTTCGTCAACCGCTTCTCGTCATCCCGTGGTGGTCATGGCATCGTCGATACACAGGCTTCGTGATAGAGTCGCCGGTATGCCATTATTGTCCTGCAGTCATGATCATCCGATTTTCATGATACCTTTTCAGTCTATCCTCGTCGTTGTGTCATCGAGTTACAGTCGTCTTCATGCGTTCATCCTTGTTCCATATTCGTTATACCGTCGCGGTCATTGCAAAATCGTCACTCCAGCTTCGACAACCGCCTCTCGTTATGCCGCGTTTGGCAGGCCATCGTCGCCTTACAGTCTTCATGATACAGTTGCCATTATGCCATTGTTGTCATACAGTCGCCGTCATGCGATGGTCCTCATACATTTTCATGCCATCGTCGTCGTTGTTTCATCGTCATACAGTCGTCTTCATGCATTCTGCCTCGTACCTTGGTTGTTATGATGTCGCGGTCATTGCAACATCGTCATTCCACCTTCGTCGACCACCTCTCCTCATGCCGTCATCAGGCCATCGTCGCCATACAGGTTTCTTGATACAGTCGCCAATATGCTATTGTTGACATGCAGTCGCCACCATGCGATGGTCCTCAAACCTTTTCATGTCATCGTTGTCGTTGTGTCATCGTCATAAAGTGGTCTTCATGCGTTCGCCCTCGTTCCGTTTTCGTGATACCGTCGCAGTCACTGCAATATTGCCATTCCAACTTCATCAACCACCTCTCGTCATGCGGCCGTCCTCAGGCCATCGTTGATGTACAGACTTTGTGATACAGTCGCCTTTATGCCATTGTGGCCATACCGTCGTAGTCATCAATGTGTCCCCTCACCTTTTCATGCCGCCGTCCTCGTTGTGTCATCGTCATATAGTTGTCTTCATGTGTTTGTCCTCGAACCGGGGTCGTGATGACATCGTTATCGTTGCACCATCGTCATTACAGCTTCATCAACCACCTCTTGTCATGCCGCCGTTCAGGCCATCGTCACCATAGAGGCTTCGTGACACAGTCGCCGTTATGCCATTGTTGTCATACAGTCACCATCATGCGATGGTCCTCATACCTTTTCATGTCATCGTTGACGTTGTGTCATCGTCATACAGCCCTCTTCATGCGTTCGTCCTCGTACTGTGGTTGTGATGCTGTCGCGTTTATTGCAACATCGCCATTCCAGCTTCGTCAACCGCCTCTCGTCATGCCGCCGTCGTCAGGCCATCTTCGCCATACAGTCTTCGTGATACAGTCGCCGTTATGTCATTGTTGCCGTACAGTCGCAGTCATTCGATTGTTCTCTTACCTTTTCATGCAGTTGTCGTTGTTGTGTAATCAAGATACCGTCGTCGTCATGCGTTCCTCCTCATACCGTGGTTGTGATGCCATCACGGTCGTTCCAACATTATTTCAGCTTCGTCAAACGCCTCTCGCCATGCCGCCGTCATCAGGCCGTCGTCGCCATACAGGTTTCATTATACAGTCGCCGTCATATCATTGTTGCCATAAGGTCGCGATCATCCGTTTGTCATCTCACCTTTTCATGCCACCGTCATCACTGTGTCATCGTCATACCGTTGTCCTCATGCGTTCGTCCTCGTACCATGGTCGTGATGCCATCGTGATTGCTGCGACATCATCATTCCACCTTCGTCATCCGCCTCTCGTCAGGCCACAGTCGTCAGGTCATCGTCGATATACAGGCTTCGTGATGCATTCGCCGTTATTCTATTGCGGCCATAAAGTCGCAGTCATCCGATTGTGCTAGTACCTTTTCATGCCATCGTCGTTGTGCTATCGTCATACAGTCGTTTTCAGGTGTTCGTCCTCGATCTGTATTCGTGATACCATCGCGGTCATTGCAATTTCGTCATTCCAGCTTCGTCAGCCCCCTCTCTTTATGCCGCCTTCGTCACGCCATCGTCGCCATACAACCTTTGTGATACAGTCGCCGTTATACCATTGTTGCCATAAGGTCGTAGTCTTCCGTTTGCCCTCTCACCTTTTCCTTCCATCGTCGTCATTTTGTCTTCGTCATACAGGTGTCTTTCTGCATTCGACCTGGTACCGTGGTCGTGATGCCATCGTCATAGTTGCAACATCGTCATTTCAGCTTCGTCAACCGCCTCTCGAGATGCCGCCGTCATCAGGCCGTCGTCGCCATACAGGTTTCGTGATACGGTCGCCAATACGCCATTGTTGTCATACATCGTATTCATCTGATTTTTCTAATACCTTTTCATGTCATCGTCATCGTTGTGTCGCCGTCTTACAGTCATGTTCATGTTTTCGTCCTCGTGCCATGGTCATGATGCCGTCGAGGTCGTTGCAAAGTCGTCATTCCAGCTTCGTTAACCGCTTCTTCTCATGCCGGCGTCATTAGGCAATCATTGTCATGCAGGTCTCGTGATGCAGTCGCCATTATGCCATTGTTGTCATACATCGTATTCATCTGATTTTTCTAATACCTTTTCATGTCATCGTCATCGTTGGGTCGTCGTCGTACAGTCGTCTTCGTGCATTCGTCCTCGTACCGTGGTCATGGTGCCGTCGCGGTCCTTGCAACATCGTCATTACAGCTTCGTAAACCGCCTATCGTCATGCCGCCATTCTCAAGCCATCGCCGTCATACAGGCTTTGTGATACAGTCACCGTTATGCCATTGTTGTCATACAGTCATAGTCAGCCGATTTTTCTCATGCCTTTTCATGCCGTCGTCTTCGTTGTGTCGTCGCCATACAGTCGTCTTCATTCGTTCCTCCTCGTACCATGGTCCGGGTGCCGTCGAGGTCGTTGCAACATCGTCATTCCAGCTTCGTCAACCACCCGTCGTCATGCCGCCGTCGTCAGGCCATCGTTGCTATACATGTTTCGGAACAGACGCCGTTATGCCATTGTTGTTGCACACTCGTACTCATCCTGTTTTTCTCCTACCTTTTTATGCTATCGTCGTCGTTGTGTCATCGTCATACAGTCGTCTTCGTGCATTCGTACTCGCACCGTTGTCGGGATGTCATCGAAGTTGTTCTATCACCTTTGTTTTCACATCGTCATCCAACTCTTGTCATGTCGCGCTGTCACGTAGTCGTCATACCATTGCTGCCATGCCGTCGTCTTCATTGTCCATTTTACCATTGTCTTTCATTGTCATTGTCATTCACTAATTTAATCCCAGTTTTGTCCTGCTGTCATCACACTGATTTCGTTGTTCGATCGACCTCAATCCGTCTTCGTGATTCTATCGTAATTATTCTGTCGTCATTCAGTCGTGATGATAATGCCACGGCTGTTTTTTGCCATCGTTGTCATGGTGTCATGTTCAGACAGTCGCTATCATGCGGTCGTCGTCATACCATCGTCGTCATACCCTGATCCTCATTCAATTGTCCTGATGTTGGAGTCATCCCGCTGTCGTCATTATACTAACGCCATCATTTAAAAATGGTCCTATGATTGTAATCTTCCCGTTGTCGTCATACTACCTTTCTTATTCCATCGATGTCATTCCTTCTCTGATTCGATAGTCGTTAGAGCGTCGGCGTCATACAGTCGTCGTCTCGCCACCATGTTCTATCCTTACCATGGCAAGGCTAGAGCATGATGCCATTCACTTGCCACTCTCGTTTGCCACATTCACTCTCATTCACATGAGACGATTCCAGTTTAGGCCACACATAACCAGACCAGCGGAAGTTTCTGAATGACAAGTACAGTTTTGAAACAAACGCAAATAATGAAATAGGCTGCTTTGCTACACGCTCGAATTCTAAGCATTACTATTGATAGTCATCATGAAATGTATTCTGCTGCTACATTTATAATCATCACTTTTTTAGAGGTCTTGCCTTTCATTTTCAAAAAATGGGCAGTAGCACAGTAGCTGCTCTATGGTTTCCTCGACACCGTAGGCATTGCACTCGGCGCTATCAGCCATTCCAATCAGAAATGCATAAGCATTGGTGAATGCGTCACCCAAACGTAAGCGGCACAGCACTGTTTCCTCATTTCGTGGAAGACCTGGCAACAGCCGCAGTTCCATAGTGGGATCGAGGGAATGCAGCGATGTTGAGTGAATTCAGGTGTGTGCCACTTCTCCAATGTTAAAGAGTGCGCTAGCTTGCCTAAGTGTTGGGCTGCGTCGGTCCACGATAAAGGTATTGAAACAAGGGTTGCTCCTTCGTGTGCTTTTCTAGCGGCTTCGTCAGCGAGATCGTTGCCGGTCTTTACAGCTCTCAGTCAGCTAGATGAAAAGCCGTTCACCTTGAACAAGATCTTGGGACCATGGCCTCACATACCGCAGCTACAAAAAGCCACAAAGGCGCTGCTGCGATATTTGAAAGCGACCGGATTGAGTCAGCGTCTGTGATCCGGACTGAATGACCGACTGATATCTCCAGTGGACCTTCTCTTCTTTTAATGTTTCCGTCCCCCTTTCCCTTTCCCCAGTATAGAGTAGCCAACCGGGCTCAGTGCTGGTTAACCTTCCTACCTTTCATTTGTCATTTTCTCTCTCTCTCTTTTCAACAACAATTGTCACTTGGAGTCCACTGCCTGCAGATGTTGTGTACCGCAGCAACCTTTGTCTTCTACCATTCTAGCTCGGGGTGTCATATCTAAATACATGCGAAATCTACAATCGTTTTTCAGAGCATCCACTTCACCAAAGCGCATAAATTATGTTGAAATAAAAAAAACACGTTAAAATGTATCATAAGAAGCCAAAAAACACAGCCACCGAGGAGAACATAGCGGAAATTACCTGTGGTTAATGAATATAATAAAAAAAACGATAAATTAATGGAAATGCCTTCACCCAAAAAGATCACGTTGTCATCACGCCTGCGGTTGAAAGGATGTTCCACGTCCGCCGCCAAGGTCTATGGGTGGTGGTGCTGGCTAACACTCCCAGGGTTCCACTAGGAATAATGAATACCAAAGAAAGTGGTGTGGAAAGGTGCGGCGATGGCATATTTGGTAGAGCATCGCACGCGAAATGTGAAGGTTGTGGGATCATCTCCCACCTGCGGGAAGTAGTTTTTGCATCCACTTTCATTTCCAATAATTCATCGTTTCTTTATTTCATTTATTAACGCAAGTAAGTTCCCCTATGTTGTCCTCGGTGTGAGTGTTTGTTGGCTTCTTATTAAATGACTAACAAAAACCGGGCCCTTCGGTTAACCCCCTTTCTTCTCGTTTACGAAAAATGTAGTGATTTCAGAAAGCGATACATTATTTAAGCTGTAAGGTTTATTTACGTAAACTTAAATAGATGACAATATTCGAAGAAAGAGAACTTGACATGTAGAACTCTACTTTAGCAATTAAAAACGATATTCCATTTTTGTAAACTGCACTTAATTTTACGTCTAAAGCGGACAACAATGATATATCATACGCCACCCTGAAATATAGCACTAAATAATTTCTGAATGTTGCATTAGCAACGCCCTTCCAAACATTGTAACGAATTCACATAACTTCTAAATTTGTGCATAAAATTTGTTCGCCTTTGATGCTCCAACAGGTGCAGTTTAGAGAAGTGCCTATTTGTTATGCGTGGCTGAGTTGCAGGTTTGTATACTTCATGTCTCGATTTTTCTTCTAATTTAGTCATTTTTTGCAATTTTCCTGAAAAAATTCTATTGTCCTAATGAAAATTGCACTTCATGCAGCCACTTCATTTAACATTCTCTCTTAAGTGCAGCACATTTCATTGAAATCGTTTCCACAGTTTTCTCATAAAGCCTTCTTGCCTTTGACATCTTTTTGAGTAGACGGCATCAGAGATAGGCCCGAGCTCAAGCTCTTTCTTAAACAATGTGCCCGCCGGTTGTAGAGGAAGCCCATGAAAGAGAAGCCTGACGTATCCAAGCGCGTGGTCACCATGTTGCAAAATTAAAGAAACGCTCGAGATGTACCGCGTTGCCTTCTGTCCAGCGAAGCCGAATGTGAGGAGGCCATCAGAAGCACGCTACTCCGAAAGCAAGCCTAGGCTATCCAGAGAGCCCAGGAAAAGGCGGAGCGTAACGGCGTTCTGGGCTGCGATCGCGCAGGCGGAGCTCACTTTTCCGCTCGTTCGGTTGCCCTCTCGTGATTCGTTTGTGCCCGCGCGTTTCGTCACGGCCGCCGTTGCGCCGGGGCGGGACCACAAAATGCGCATACGTCACGCTCCTGTCAACCATGCGGAAACCGAGTAGAATCGTCTGTTAGCGTGGAACGCTCGACAAGCTGATTCGTTTACAAGAATGAATGGCAGTTGCCATAGCAGGGGTAGTAGCAGACGATAGCCCTGTCGTCTGCTCGTAATGTCGTCGCTCGCCGAATATGGGTGGCCCTGGCGGGGGTCCCGTTTTTCGCGATTAAAACATGATCCGCCGTCGCAGAACGTTAGCGATGTTATTTATTGAAAACAACTGTGATCACAGTGAAATTAAATGCACCTGCGCTGTGATAAACATAAATGCTGTTCTTTTTAATGTTGAATGATATGAGCGCATTCATCGAAAATGCTCGCCGTTGCATGTTGCGCTCAGAGAACCGCGTTCACTGTTTGGCGGTTTGGCGCTCACGAGTCACGATGGCCCCTCCTATTGTCGCGCTTTTGGAATGCTTCGGGCAGCCTCGGCGACGCATCTTTCGGGACGCATTTGTCGAGCTGACAGAAGAAGAGTTCCGCGAGCACTTCAGGCTCTCGAAGAGCAATCTGCGGTGGCTCTGAGAACAATTGGAAGACGCCATCGGTGGCCTTGGGAGCGGTTTCATCACGACGCAAGACAAGGTGCTTTGTGCTCTCCGTTTCTTCGCGACGTGGAGCTTCCGAAGATCCATCGGCCGCGAAGAATTTATATCCATGGGGCAGGCTTCCGTAAGGGAGACCATTCACGCGATTGCGGAAGCAATAACCGTGGTGGGCCGGCAACAGAGTTGGGTGATCTTGCCGTTGACACCGGCCGGCAAGGCTAACTCAAAGGGGTCCTTTGCGGATTGCGGCCGCATTCCCGTGAAGTGGCCTGTGTCGACGGGACGTTCATAGCCATCAAACAGGCTGAAGGATTCCGTCCAGGTGAGACTGCGGGCTTCAAGTCGAGAAAAGGCTTCTAAGCATTGAATACCATGATCGTAAGTACTACTTTTTGCACGCTCTCATCTTATATGGTAGCTTACCGGTTTCCTGTAATGTCGTCGTAGTGTGTACAATACGGGTTTCACGTAACGCACTATCGATCGTGATCGAGCCCGTGCGGAATTGAATTTGTCGGTCCAGATTCTCTCATTTGCTCAAGCTGCGAGATGGAGGTAGTCACGGTTGAGAATTTCGAACCGGATAAAATCGATCGCGATCGATAGTGCCCATGCGGCACGAGTATAAGTACGAATTGAACGACTAAGGCGGCTATGATGAGCACTAATTCACAAATCTCTCATGGATTTAGCTTTTCGCACATTTCTTGCAATGATTAAAGAAAACTATATTGGAGATTGCTTTTGACTAGTGTCATAAAGAATGCAGGTGTGTCTGGGAAAGAATGAAGAAATCAGATTGGTGCATAAACATTTTATTCAGGCTGTATTTAGCTGTCAGCATGACAACGTGAAATACGAAAATATTCATTTCATTTCATTTATTCAAATTAAGGGCCCGAAGACATTACATAAGGGGGAGGGGGGCGTGCATCAAAGTCGAACAGCTTCATAAGAAAGTTACATAATAAAGTGCACATTGGTTGTAATAGGTACAAAAAAGAGGATTTCATAAAAGAAGAAAACGGAACATACACAGTACCAACGAGGCAATAAATAAATAGATGTGGTAATAATGTGGTTATGTTGGCGTTATCAAAATCGTTTAGTTTTTCACGAAATGTTTTGCGGTCCCTGCATGAAACAATGTCATCCGGGAATGCGTTCCAAGGTGTTACGGCATCGGTGAAGAATGAGCTGCTCATCGCAGTCGTCCTGCACTTTATCGCCGCCAAAAGGCGAGTATGAGATAAAACGGAATGATGCTCTGAACGGGCGTTTTAGGAGTGCATGTCCTGATCGGGTGGAGTAAAAGAAAGTGTGAAGAAGGCGAAGACGAGAAGTTACGCACCGTGAAGCAAGCAGCGGAAGAGACAAAGTTTGCTTTAAGGTGGTTACATTGATATTGGGGGGGGGGGGGGGGGTGTCTTGAATATTGTGACGTAATAAAGCGAGCAGCGAGGTTTTGTACGGCTTCTAAGTCAGCAGCGAGATAAGCTTGTGAGGGATGCCAGATGGATGATGCGTACTCAAGTTTGGGTCTCACATACGTTAAATATGCTAGTTTTTTTTTTCAGACGATGCGGATTTCATTTTACGTCGTAAATACCCTAGTGTGCGCGAAGCTTCGCAGCGAATCGGTTGAATATGTTTCACCCATGAAAGTTATGACGTCATATGAATAATAATAATAATAATAATATTTGGGGTTTTACGTGCCAAAACCACTTTCTGATTATGAGGCACGCCGTAGTGGAGGACTCCGGAAATTTTGACCACCTGGGGTTCTTTAACGTGCACCTAAATCTAAGCACACGGGTGTTTTCGCATTTCGCCCCCATCGAAATGCGGCCGCCGTGGCCGGGATTCGATCCCGCGACCTCGTGCTCAGCAGCCCAACACCATAGCCACTGAGCAACCACGGCGGGTGTCATATGAACTCCTAGATATCTGTAAGTACAGGTGTGGTCAATAGGAACAGAGTTAATGCGATGAGTGTTGTGTACGGTGGTGTGTTTGCGCGGGAAGGATATTACTGCGCGTGAAGGATATTGCGCGTGAAGGGCATGTGCTATTTTTCGCACCAAGAAGCGATAGTGTCAAGGTCGTGTTGTAGGGCGACTGCGTCATTAGATCGATGAAGGGGGTTATGAATAACACAACCGTCTTCAAAAAGCCGCAGCTTCGTTGATAGGTTAGTGGGAAGGTCATTTATGTAAATCAAAAACAACAGAGGCGATAAACCTGGGCCTTGGGGAACCACGGAAGTTACACTGGTAAGGGTTGACTGAAAATTGTTAGCATACGTAAATTGAATGCGTCCTGTTAAAAAAAATGCAATTCATTTGATAATCTCGGGGCGGATACCGAGAGAGGATAATTTTGCAAGGAGATGGTTGTGAGACACGCAGTCAAAGGCCTTAAGAAAATCTAGAAAAATTGAATCTATTTGAAGGTGATCGTCCATGTGTAGTAGTAGGTCGTCGGTAAATTCGGCAAGTTGAGTTTCGCAAGATAGACATTTACGAAAACCGTGTTATAAAGGGTAAAAAAAATTGATTGAATATAGGTGACCCCTTAGATTAGATGCTATAATGTGCTCAATGAGCTTAGATAGGACACTGGTTAGAGAGATCGGACTGTAATTAGTAGGGTTATCGCGCATTCCTGCTTTAGAAATGGGAACTACCTTTGCTTTTTGCCAATCGTCGGGAATGTTTCCTGTGTTTAAAGATTGAATAAATATAAGGTACAAAAATTTTGTAGAAAGAGTTATAGTCCTTTTAAGTAATTTGGTGTTTATGTCGTCGCAGCCAGAAGAGGATGACATCTTGAGAGTGAATTAGATTAGATATGCCGTCCGGGTTTATTTGCACTTTAGGCATTGTTTTTGCCGAGAAGCTAGGTAAGCCTTCCATAGAGCCGGGATTGGGGACGTGAAGAATTCATTTAGGGCTGCTGCAGAATTATTCCAGCTCGAATTGATTATTCTGAACCATTTTCCGCCCACTTGTTCTGCCCTCCAGGTGTCTGATGCGAACATGCGCATCGTGGATATCGATCCCCGTTTCTCCGGATTCTGTCGTGACTCTGGAGGCACTCACCACTCTTGGGCCGCCTCACCAGTAACCTTCGACGTGGCGAATGCTTGCTTGGTGAGTGCTGCAGACATGTTGCAGTCAGTGAAGTATATTACACAGTTATCATGTTTCAGTTATCATGTTATCAGTTATCATGTTTCAGTTATCATGTTATCAGGATACTCGGGCTACCCTCTTCAGCCAAGGCTAGTCACACCTGTGCCAGGCCATCCAAGCATTCACAATCCGGGGGGTGCTACAACCAGGCCCATGCCTCCATGAGGAATGTTATGGAGATGCGTAATGGCGTCTTCATGGCAAGGTTCCGATGCTTTCAAAAGTACCGGACACTCTTTTTATCAGCCCAAGGATGCAGCCACAATTGTGGTAGCCTGAGCCGCTCTCCATGACATTGCTTTGAAGGCAGGGGAGCCGGAGCTGCGAGACAGCGATGAGGAGGTCGAGGACGACCAGCCACAGCAGCAAGGACAATTGCAACAGGGCTTGCCTGCGTTCTAAGGGAACGCCCAGAGAGTTGCTCCTGAGGGCAATGCAGACGAAGAGCCAGGTAGTCAACCTCTTTTCTGTGGCCCCTACCTGGCATACAACTTATGTGTGGGCGCTACATCGTCAGCTCAGGCAGCAATAGCAGATTCGTCGCACAGTCAACCACAAAGTCGGGTGAGTTCTCTGACATAGGCGTGAAAAGGCAAGCCTAATCATGCTACTGGAAAATTGAAATGGTCGCCCTTGATCAGAACGATGCAAGGCATTTTCAAAAATATTTCTTTTGTATAATACTGAATAATACCCCGTGAAATCCCCACTGTGGATTTTCACAGGGTATCTCACACCAACAAAATGTTTAGAAACAGTGGAAGAGACGTGAAAGAAGTGTTGCTGGGCAAGTTGGTTCGTGATGTGAACGAAAATTCAAGGAAAATACAAAGAACAGCACAAGCACCTGAGTGCGGGTGCTGCTGCATCTCTTTTCCGGGTTCTTTTTTCTTTTGTAATTTTATTCTTAAATAACTACAAAAACAAAATTCAAAACAACACACTGCCTGCAGCAGGGAATAATGAAAACAAAACAGACAGGGGTATGCTTTGCAGCAAGCCATGTCGGGCTATTTGAACATTTTATGCATCGCTCTAGCCAGCTGGGTAGTTAGGCTGAAACTTCAGAAGAACATCTGATTTCACACTGTAACGGGCACATTGTTTATGCACTATATTCAGCCAGCATAGAGCAAAGGCAAGAAATCGCGGAGCTGAAGGAAATTTAATTACTTTAATGTACTTCATGGCTTCAATTATGTAAACTTGCTCACGTCCCCCCAAAAAATGCATATAAAGGTCGGCCACTACATGTTGGGCATTCAGATACATCCAACATGCAACATTTCTGAAGTAGTAACAGTGATGAAATATGTCACAATGAGCTGGACTAATGCCGCATAAATGGATATGCTGATAGACCTCATTAAAGCCAATACTATTGTGGTGCAGTAGTAGGATGGCTGCAGGACGTTTGTAGGTAACATAATATCACAGCAGCTTGAACTACTCTTCAATATCAAGTACAGAAATGCACCTTATAGCTGCTGCTTGGCATATATAAGGTTACATGGAAGTAGTAGCAAAAAATATTACAGCAGCAGCCTGTGTGGCTAGCCAGAAGTGCTTCGTGTAACACTTATTGCCCCCTCATTACCAAAGTGGTGAGCATGCTAATAAAGAATTCCACACCAAGCCTCACTAGCACTCTCTACTCCTATATTAATGGCAGGAATAACATGACGTAGTTGAAAACAACATGACTAAGACAGTGTTTTTCTCCGCGTACAAGACATCAGCTGCTAGCTGAAGAACCCCCGTCAGGCATTAAATGATTTTGTCCATTCAAGAGTGGGCTTCACTCTATGTTACGTGTAACACACTTCGAAAGCAGTCATCTAGTGATTTCAAGTACATGATGAATGTGGAACCTTGCGAGAAAAAAATTTGCCCGCATTCCACAACACAAAATAGAGAAAAAGCAAACACTGGCACGACTGCCATCTAACTCATTTGACTGAAACACCTTAAACATATTAATGATACTTCCTAAAAAATACTAAAACATACTAGTGATAAAGTTATAGCAATAGTATACAATTTCATGTGCGCATAACGGAAATAAGGTAACTGTTCTTTTATTTCTATTGGCTTGGAATAAGATCTCAAACTTTAGAGATAAGTCAATAAAAATTTTAATTGGAGAAAATGCGATCAAAATTATTATAATTAACGTAAATGAATAAGTACATACAACTTAATAAACCTCCTAGTTTTAGTGAATTAAATAATAAAGATGCTCAGCAATATACAGCACTTCAAATCGAATACTGCCTTCTTGCAGCCACTGCTTCCTGCATAAGTTATGTTTCCCAGTCTTCCACAACAAGTTAACATTTTCGAACTTTGTGGGAATAGGCAAGTCATGAGTGTATTGTGCAGCGAACCTTCCTGTTACTGCCTTAATTACAAGCATTGCACATAACTAATGAACTACCTTCTTCTTTTTCTGTTTCAATAGTTCATTGGGGTTTGTTTTCTTCATTGTCCTCAATGAACTATGCAAACGA
>NW_027225632.1:0-22500 GCF_038994185.2 Dermacentor albipictus | reverse complement strand
GATTACCCAGCGATTGCCATCTGATGTGGTTGGCAGAGGTCCATAAATGGCGATGCCTACTCGATCAAACGCACGTGCTGGGCAAGGCAAAGGCTTCAATGGGGCGGTTGAACGACGAGAGGGATTTTTACGGCGTTGGCAAACCAGACAGGAGCGGACATAATGATGGATGAATCGATACATCCCCCACCAGTAGTAACGAAGGCGTAAACGCGCGTATGTCTTCAGTACCCCTGCATGCGCGCACTGGGGATCGTCGTGGAACGCTGCGCAAATATCCGAACGCAGGTGTCGCGGGATGACAAGCAACCATTAGCGGCCGTCCAGGAGGTAGTTTCGACGGTACAGGAGCCCGTCGCGAATGGAGAAGTGATGTGCTTGGCGACGTAATGCGCGATTGGTAGTGGGTGTCGACGGGCTGGACAAAAAACGCAGCATGGACACAATCCATGGGTCTTTCTTCTGCTCCAGAAGAATGTCCGTGGCAGCAAGGGAAGACTCGGACAATGAGGCCTTCGGAAAGCTAGCCTCGTCTGTTAGTCGCGAACGAGACAAGGCAACCGCATCCGAATGTTTTCGGCCAGAACGATACAGCACGCGAATGTCGTACTCCTGCAGTCGAAGGGCCCATCGAGCAAGACGACTAAATGGTTCTTTTCAGGACGACAGCCAGCACAGCGAATGGTGATCAGTTCTGACGTCAAACGGGCGGCCATAAAGATACGGACGGAATCTGGTTATGGCCCAAATTATAGCCAGACATTCCTTTTCTGTGACAGAATATGTCGATTCAGGTTTAGTGAGTGCACGACTGGCGAAGGCAACGACGTACTCATCGACGCCAGCCTATCTCTGAGCGAGAACGGCCCCGAGGCCAACGCCACTGGCATCCGTGTGTATTTCAGCTGGAGCACTTGGATCGAAATGGCGCAGGATTGGTGGTGACGTCAAGAGACGACGCAGCTTTGTGAAGGCGGCATCGCAATCGGGTGACCAGGTTGAAAGGTTGTGGCCACCATGAAGAAGCTGCCTTAAAGGTGTTAATGTAGTGGCAAAATTGCGGATGAAACGGCGAAAGTATGACGATAATCCAATGAAGCTGCGCAGTTCTTTCAAAGCCGTTGGTCGGGGAAACTGGGCAACAGCTTGTAGTTTCGCCGGATCAGGGAGTACACCTTTCGACCCGACATGGCCGAGGATGACCAGCTGCCGGGCAGCGAAGTGACACTTCTTCAAGTTAAGCTGGAGGCCAGCATCGGCGATGCACTTTAGGACGCGTTCAAGTCGAAGTAAGTGGGAAGGAAAGTCCGGTGAAAAGATAACGATGTCGTCCAGATAGCACAGGCATATCTGCCATTTGAGCCCGTGCAAGATTTGCCATTGCAAGATTTGCAAGATTGCCATTTGAGGCCGCGCAAATAAAAAAAAAACCTACTTTAATGTCACATTGTCATCCCTCTTACTAACTAACCCACGTAAATTCTGGAGTATTGTTGGCGACAAGAAAGCTGACTCCATTCATATAGTTCATGTAGATGGCAGTGATGTTGACGAAAACCAGTGTTGCACCGTGGTAAATGAAGTGTTTACCTCATTCTTTTGTGATGATAACTTTGCCGATTTACCAAATGTTCCTAATTCCTTGTTCTGTGCTATGGATCCCATATAATTTGACTGAGTTGGTATTAACCGTTTGATTGATAATAAAAAGATCTCAGCTTCTGCAGGTCCTGATCTTATTAATTCAAAAATGTTAAAATGTGCTGCATTATTTTCGTCTATTATTCTATCTAAACTGTATATTCAGTCAGTTCAGTGCTCATCGCTTCCTTCAGACTGGAAAACGGCGAGGGTGGTTCCAGTCCATAAATCAGGTAACGCATTATGTCCCGAGAACTACCGACCCATCTCATTAACCAGCATTCCATGCAAACTCTTAGAACACGTTCTCTATTCTCACCTCATCGATTTCCTGGAAAGCAACTCGTTCTTCCATCCATCCCAACACGGTTTTAGAAAAACTTTTTCATGCGATACTCAACTTCTTTGCTTCACTAACGATTTGTTTGCCGCCTTAGATCAAGGATTCGATATTGACTTATTTTTTTAGATTTTGCCAAAGCTTTGGATACCGTATGTCATAACCTACTTATCCATAAACTTAATCAGCTTAATATTGACCCAAATGTGTTGTCTTGGATTAAACAGTTTCTTTCTAATCGAACTCAGTATGTCACAACCAATAACTCTTCATCTGCATTGTTAACAGTTACATCCGGAGTGCCACAAGGCTCCGTCTTGGGGCCTCTACTCTTCTTGATTTATATTAATGATCTCCCTAACTGTGTAAAGTCATCATCAATTAATTTGTTCGCAGACAATTGCGTAATATACCGAAAGATTACTAACCCTGATGATTCAGATAAACTGCAAGATCTTCACAACATATCACTCTGGTCTAAAAAATGGCTCGTGAAACTTAACGCTAACAAATGTAAATCAATGCGCATATAACGTAAAACCAGCAATAGCAATCAGTGTATTTTGTACTGAATGACACTTCATTAGCATCCGTTAACGCTCACAAATATCTTGGCCTTCACATAACTACTGATCTTTCATGGAATTTGCATACTAATTATATTACTGCTAATGCTAATCGTATGTTAGGATATCTTCGTCGTAACTTTTCTGCCGTTCCTACTTCGGTAAAATTGACCCTCTACAAAACACTAGTTCGCTCAAAACTTGAATACGCATCTGCCATTTGGGATAACAATCAAGCATCACTAACCGTAACGCTTGAAGCAATTCAAAATCGAGCAGCTCGCTTTATTTTATCTGACTATTCCCACCATTCCAGTGTTACATGTATGAAAATAACCCTGAATCTGCCAGATCTTTCTTTACGCAGCAAATGTGCTCGTCTTTGCCTATTTAACAAGGTTTATCACTCAAACCGGGTGCTCAAGAATCAACTTATCACCCCACCTTCCTACACTTCATCCCGTTCAGACCGCAGATATAAAGTTGCCGTCCCATCCTCCCGAACGAACAAGTATCATGATTCTTTTTTACCCCGCACAAGTGTCGACTAGAACCACCTTCCTGCTTCCATCGTTCAGATCGCGGATGTAACATCATTCAAAACAGCAGTCTACCACGCTATCGATTAACGTTTCCTGCATACCACTGCCTGCATATTACATTGATTTGGCCTGTGTAATGCGCCTGCCACATTTGAAAGAATGATGGACAACATCTTTTATTTATTTATTTATTTATTTATTTATTTATTTATTTATTTATTTATTTATTTATTTATTATACATACTTTCAAGGCCCTAAGGCACTACAGAAAGGAGTGGAAATGGCTGAATAAGCCGTCGTGACCTTTGTAAGGGTAAGACGAAGCTGGTCCGAAATCACTGATATTGCTGCTCCCGTGTCTACAAGCGCATGAACGGCAATGTTTTCTGCATAAATCAAGGACGTTCGCAGGAAAGAAGTGAGGTCTTGTACGTACAACAAGCGCTGTGCCGATTGCACCCTTAGGAAAGTGTAGCGTGCGTGTTGTTATAAGCGGCGCTTTATACCATATTGAGTACGTTGTTCTGCGTCGCTGCTCTGAGGAGTTCGCTGAGATCGCAGTTCTTGCCTCCGGAACTGCGGTCCTTAGTTTTCCTCTCGGATAGCTTCAGGACGACGGATAAGCGGCGACAGAGAACGCCGACGGGGAGACGGAGACCGACGGGTATTGAAGGGTCGCGAAAGAGGAGACGAGGCTTCGAAGGGCTGAGCGGCAGTAGCAGAACGGGATGGAGAGTCGAAACCGTTACTTTGTGCCCTCGGAGAATCCGAAGGATACCATCTATGCCGGCGGCAAAGCCGTGCTACAGGCCCAGGTAGGCCGCACGAATAACAGATAGGCCGATTGTCATGGGTGCGCAATGGATTCAGAACAGCGGGCGGAGACTGTTGGAAATATTGGAAAGGTGAGCGCACGGGCTGCTGTGGCGGCCAGTAGCTGCTGGGGAGTGGGGGGGGGGGGCAAGAGAATATGTTGCAGCTGCTTGCGGAGGTGAGGGAAAGGCGCTAGTAAGTCTGGATTGATTACCTGCAGAAGGAGGCCTTGGATTAGTGACAATGGTTGCGTACGTAAGTGGCGCAGGCGCGTAGGAGGCGGTTGATGGGCAAGTGGGACTGCGTTAGCGACTTGTTCTTGTATCATGTGACGGAGATCTGGAGACAAGCGCGGCTCTGGGGCTGGATCGACTGGCAGAAGAGAGAGTTGGCGCGCCACTTCTTCTCGTACAAATTGCTTGATTCTGTAGAAAATTTCTGAACTGCAAGGAGTAGAAGTGACACCATCCCTCAGAGCTCAAAGTGCGACGTCCGGAGCGAGTGCTTGGCGCGTAGAAAGCCGTCGTTTGCGCAGCTCCTCATAGCTCTGGCAAAGAGTTATGATGTCGTTGATCATCTGAGGATTCCTTGCCAAGAGCATTTGGAAGGTGTCATCTTATATGCCTTTCAAGATGTTCTTGACCTTGTCATCTTCGGTCATATCTGGGTCTATACGCCAGCAGATGTCAACTACATCTTCAATGTAGCTCGTAAAGGTTTCGCCCTTTTGTTGTGCACGACAGCGAAGCTGTTGTTCAGCCCGAAGTTTGCGCACAGCAGGGCGACCGAATACTTCTTGAAGTGCCGTTCGGAATGCTGTCCAGGTGGAAAAGTCAGCCTTGTGGTCTCGGAACCAAAGATGGGCGACCCCGGAAAGGTAGAATGGAACGTAACCAAGCTTGTCAGCTTCAGACCATTTGTTGTGGGCATTCACTCGGTTGTATGATGACAACCAGTCCTCTACGTCATGATCGTCAGTGCCATTGAATATGGGAGGATCTCGTTGTCGTGGCGCACCAGGACAGATAACTGGAGGCGGTGCCATGGGTGGCACGGTAGGACTAGTCTCCTCAGGCATGGGAAATGTTACAGGGATCGTCCGGCTTCGGAGGGATTTTCTCGGCAAGGGGGCCAACTCAGCGGACTTGTTCCACATGAGCTCCCGATTCAACGCGCACTTCCTGCGGACTGCAACCCGGAAGCGCCAGAACGTCTGCATTATTCGACGCAGCTCGAAAAGCGGCATTCAGAGAGACCATCCGCAGCGCTGTGAGTTTCTTTTTCACATATTTACCCGCTTTGACAGCAGCAAGGCGGCGGCCGCCAAGCTAAGCCTACGGACGATTGCCAAGCTTTGCTCCCCGAGGCCACGCGCCTCGCGCCTCGGCCACGAGCCTCCTGCCCGTGCCCGAGTTTTGAGAACGAGCTTTTCGCTTCGTGAACCATCTGCCCGCCGCGTACTGGCCCTTTGAAGGCGGGGTACGCTTCATACTCAAGATGGAGTATCAAGTGCCGGGGGAGGATATCTCCCCGGACGAGGTTACCCAAGATCAAGGCTGGCAGTCTGCGGGGGCCAGAAGAGTTGGCGCCAAAACACGCACGGCTTACACTAATGCGCTATCGCCCCAGCCGGGAGCGCGACGTGGCAAATCAGGCGGTGCTGCGCTAAAATCCAGAGTGATACGAGCGGGACGAATGCCCTCACTTCCTCGAGATGATATCAAGATTGTGATCAGGCCGCGAGGTGGACTCAATATCTCCAAGATTGGCATTGTTACGGTGGCTGACGCAATACTCGCCGCCGCTGGCATCAGTCAGGAAGATCTATGCCAAGATACTCTATGCCCGAATCTACAGCACAATATTATGGTTGCCAGTACTCCCAAGCGCGAGAATGCGAACCGCTACGTCCGGATGAAGCAGATGCTCATCTCGGGCAAGGTATATGAGCTCAGTGCCTACGAGACCGCCCCGCCCTCCACGTGCAAGGGAGTGATCCGCAACATCCCTCTTCAAGACGGCCCTGACATCATCGATGCCAAGATTGTCAACACCAATAATCCACTCGCCTTAGCAGCGAAGAGAATAGCTCAAACCGGCACGGTCATCGTCGCGTTCGACGGGCATCGTGTACCGAACTTTGTCAGGTATGGACCGTTACTCATGCAGTGCTCACTCTACCGCAAGCAACTCGACGTGTGCTATACGTGCGGCCGCCTCGGTCATCGCGCCGACGTGTGTCCCAATCCAGCTGACGCTATTTGCCGTGGCTGTGGTGCCCCTAGTCCCGATGAGCAGCATCAGTGCACCCCCAAGTGTAAGCTCTGTGGTGGCCAGCATCTCACGGCTAATAAGGACTGTGCTCAAAGATTCAAGATCCCATACATTGTGCGTCGTCGTCGCAGTGAGCGCGCCAAGATGGCCGGTGCCGTGTCACCGTCCCCTCATCAGCGCTCGGACACTGCGGAACTCGTCCAGGCTTCGTCCACTCCGGGTGCTCAGCGCAGAGGACGCTCCCGTTCCAGGGGCCGCTCGAGAGTCCGTTCCGTATCCAGGGGCCACTCCGCCTCCAGGGCACGTTCCAGCTCCCGCCGTGGGTCCAGAGGACGGGCCTGTTCCCGGGGACGCTCCGGTTCTCGGCCTCGCTCCAGCTCCAGGCCAGGGCGCGACACGTCGAGGTGGACCAGGTCCCGCTCCCGCACGCCCACCACCCTTAGAAGCAAGTTCACGCTCTCCTGGGCCGACAAGGTTCGAGGGGGACGTGAGGGTCCAAGAGGTGACGACCCGCCTCGCGATTCGCACCACGCACACGAGCTCGAGGAGTTGCGCCGAGTTAACGAGCAGTTGAGGAAAGAAAACGCGCAGGTTAGACAAGAAATGTGCAGGCTAGCTGCGGAGATGGCGGAGATTAGGAAACTCGCGCTTTCACCCTCCTCGCCGCAACCCCCTTTGGCCCCGGTCGCCATGGATACATCCGAGACATCCCACGTGGCGCGCGCGCCCAAGCGTCGAGCGGTAGAGAACAGAGAGGAAGACGAGACCATAAAATTGCTCTCAGAACTCAAAAATGCTTTCGCCAGCATGCAGGCTAGCTTAGCAAAGGTCCAGGAAGCTATATCGCACCCAAAAATGGGGTTAGGTGCACTCAGTGAACGGATAGGCAAATTAGAGGAGGTCGATGCCAGGAGAGAACCCAGCCCCGCTCCTTCGCAAGTCGCAGCACGACGTCATGTACTAGCACCACCGACGGAGGGCGCGATTCTCAGGGCCGTTCAAGCCTCCTCTCAGCCTAGCCATGGATAGTGCGGACGAGAACTTTAGTATTTGGCAATGGAACTGCGGAGGGTTTCCCAACAAGAAGCCGCTTCTGCAGCAATATTTAAGAACTCTCACGGTTAAGCCCCAAATCATCGCTATTCAGGAAGTTGCAACTAGTACTCCTATCAAACTCCCAGGTTATCTGGTAGTATCCTCACATTCAGGAGGCAGGGGAGTTGCTACCCTTGTCAGCAAAACGTACAATTGCCTCTCTCGCGACCTCGGCCCAGTGTGTGATGGCATTGAGTACGTCATGACTGAAATCCTCATGAACCCACCCAGAAAGGGCCTCAGAAGAAACAGCCTTTATATACTTAACGTATACTGCAGCCCCAGCTACCGCAGGGCGAGGGCGAACTCTCTCCTCAAGAGGGCCGTCAGCCTTGCCAGTGGGCACCCCCTTGTCATCGTCGGGGATTTCAACGCTCCACATAGAGTGTGGGGGTACACCCATGACACGCCCAAGGGACGCGAACTGTGGCAGACTGCGATGGAACTGGACTTGACCCTTATCACCGATAAGGACTTCCCCACTAGGAGAGGCAACTCCGCATGCCGGGACACTACCCCAGACCTCTCTTTTGTCAAGAACGTAGGGAAGGTCAAGTGGGTCAACACGGCTCTAGACCTCGGAAGTGACCACTACGTCATCGAAGTCTCCCTCCCGATAGCCCGCTATAAAACGAGGAAATTCAAGCTGATCGACTGGGACGTTTTCCGCAAGATCAGAGCCGAGCGCGCACCGATCGCGGAGACAGATTTTGAAGGTTGGTGCAAAGGGATAAGGGATGACGCCGCGGCAGCAACCAAGGAGGTCGTCACTGAGCTCGACGTTGACAAGATGGATAGCAGATTGGCGCACCTGCTGGAAGCCAAGCAAGCCCTCCTCACGAGATGGAAGGGGCAGAAGCATAACAGGCGGCTCCGCAAGAAGGTTTCGGAAGTTAACAGGGAGATCGAACATCACTGCAAGAACCTGTGTAAGCAACAATGGGATGAGCTCTGCGAATCCGTCGAGGGTCAGCTCAGATCAGGCAAGAGCTGGGGTCTGCTCAAACACCTTCTCGATGAGGGCAGCACCAGATCCAGCCAGAGACGATTCCTCGCGCGAGCCATCCACCTCGCTACGGACTCTACCCCGGACGTGTCTATTGTCGACAGGCTCATAGAGAAGTACCTGCCGGTCGCGGATAGCTCTGCCCCTACCCAGTTCCCGGACTACGCGGGGTGTGCGGTGCCGGAGTTGGACCAGGACTTTACCGCGGCCGAGATCCGAGATGTCCTCTTCTCACTCAACGTCAAATCTGCCCCTGGTCCAGATGGCGTCACTAACAGGATGCTGAGGAATCTCGATGATGAGTCGATAGACTTCCTCACTGAAAGGATTAATGAAGTCTGGCGCAGTGGACAGGTCCCCACAGTGTGGAAGGCGGCCTGCACGGTACTCATCCCCAAACCCAGTAAAGCACCAGGAATAGAGAATCTACGACCAATTTCCCTGACGTCCTGCGTTGGTAAGGTTGCAGAGCATGCCCTGCTCAACCGGCTCAAGGTGCACATCGAGGCCAATGACATGTACACCCACAATATGATTGGTTTCAGAGCTGGCCTCTCGACACAAGACGCCATGAAGCTGATAAAGCATCAGATCATCGACCGGAGCACGGGAGATACCAGAGCCATCCTTGGACTAGACCTGCAGAAGGCATTCGACAATATTTCACACGAGTTCATTCTCCAGTCTATTGCCGGCCTCAGGCTCGGGAAGAGGGTCTACGACTTCGTCCGATCCTTCCTTAGCCAGAGAACTGCCAAGCTCAAGATCGAAGGATACCTTTCGCAAGAGATCACCCTCAGTTCACGCGGCACGCCTCAGGGCTCAGTCATCTCGCCAACATTATTTAACATCGCAATGATCGGGCTTTCTAAGGAGCTCGCGATGATTCAAGGAATCAACCACACTATCTACGCAGATGACATCACCATCTGGTGCGTCGGCGGGAGCGACGGCGTCCGGCGTCCGAAAGCGAAATACGGCTTTTCACTGGTGACGGGTCTCCGGTGCCTAGAGTGGACTCACTCCGAATATTGGGGATGTATATCGATTCTAACGGTTCCAATGGAACCGCACTCAGAAAGATCACCGCCAAGACGGAGAGTGCTCTCGGCCTCATTCGGAGGATCGCCAACAGGCACCGGGGAATCAAGGAAGAAAATCTCATCCGCATTATACATGCTTTTGTTCTCTGCCACCTTTCATACTCGGCGGCCATGCATAATTGGCATGTGGCTGAGAGGAACAAGCTCAATTCACTCATCAGAAAGGTTTTTAAGCTTGCCCTCGGCTTGCCTGCAAGCACCCAAACAGAAAACCTGTTGAAGCTCGGAGTCCACAACACGCTCGAAGAGATTATCGAGGCACAAGAGCACTCGCAGCTGCTCAGGCTATCCGGCACCCCGACGGGCCGCAAGATACTCGACGAGATGGGCCTCAATCCTGTCGACCAGTGCCCTGACGCCATGCGGATTCCCAGCGACATCAGGTCTCAACTGCACATCGCGCCCCTGCCTCGCAATATGCACCCCGCAAACAACGTCGGCAGAAGTCGGGCCAGGGGTAGAGCTCTACTGGAGCATGTCCGCAATAACCACATTGAGGCAAGCTTCGTGGATGCCGCAGCATATGTCCAACAAGAGGCATTCGCCGTCTCCATCGTAGACTCCAATTCAAGGCTCACTTGCTGCGCTACGGTACGCACTTCAAGGCCCGTGGTAGCCGAACAGGTTGCAATCGCGCTGGCTGTGCTCGATGGTCGCAGAGAGGCAATATATAGTGATTCCAAGGCAGCCATTAAGGCCTACCAAACCGGTATGGTCTCCCCCCAGGCCCTCCGCATTCTCCAAAGCGCCAAAAGTATCTCTCCGCATTCTCTATTTTGGTTTCCCGCTCACTTGGGGTTGATTGAGGGTTCTCCCTCTAACCCTAACGAGGGCGCACACGAGGCCGCGCGAGGACTCACTGACCGCGCCGCCTCAGCAGTCCCTCATCCCCGCGGTAAACCCTTGCTTACGTTTAACGAGATCACCACGCACTACTATCTGTCAAGACGGGTCTTCCCCCTCCCGCACCCCGCCTTATGTAGGGCGCGGGCGGTTACCCTTCGACTTTTACAAGCCCGTGCGTACCATAACCTCGCGGTTTTTCATGCCATATACCCAGAAAGATACCCCAGTGCGAACTGCCCTGCCTGTGGACTAAGGGCAACATTGGACCATGTGTTGTGGGGGTGTGAAGCCATCGGCTCCTCCTTCAGCGAGGATAGGTGGGCTGCGCTCTTGGGCAGCCCCGAACTAAGCGACCAAACCCTGGCCGTCCAGAGTGCCCGCGACCGGGCCGTCAAGCTCGGCTTGGCGGTCCCTACGTGGGACTAGCCGGGTGACGCGGGGTCTCCCCTGCGTCTTCTCTGGACCAAAATAAAGTTACTTCACTCACTCACTCACTCCGGCTTCGGAGTTCCAGGTTTGCAATAAGTCCAGCACCTTCCACCGAATGTCACGAAGCACTTTGAGCAGTAAGCGTTCTCGACTAAAACGTTGGAGCAGCGAGAGGTAGTGCAGCCGACCGAGCGCCGAAACAAGGCTGTTCTTTCTCGTCGTCGTTGTCTCTCTCCTAGCCACAGCCCCACTGCTCCCTATTTTACAGTACAATATATATATATATATATATATATATATATATATATATATATATATATATATATATATATACATACATACATATATATATATATATATATATATATATATACATACATATACATATATATATGTATATATATATTCGCGGTAAAACTGAATAAAAAAATAGGAATGAAAACAATAATCGTGATAGAAAAACACTTTACCACATGCAAACAGCACACTAACGCACACAAGAAAGGGAAAACATGAAAGATTAAAACCTAACGTAAGTCTGATGAATGAGTGAGGAATGTTTATAGCAGATCCGGCAAGGAAGCGAACTCGTCGCGCACCCGGCTAGTCCCACGTCGGGACCTGCAGTTCTAGCCCATTAACCCGGTCGCGGGCGCGCCTGACGGCCAGGATTTCCTTTTCTAGAGCGGGGCTACGCAGAAGCGAGTCCCACTCCCCCTTGATGTCGACCCGCACTCCCAGAGCATGTGCGCTATAGTGGAGGTTTGCCCGCAGGACGGGCAGGCGTCGTCGCGATACACGTCATGGTAAGCCTCGTGGAGAGCAGACAGACACGAATATGTGCTGAGGTCAAGAAGTATAAGCGACACGGCTTGCGCCCTATTCAACTTGGGGTGACTGGGTGGAGACCCTTCTTGACATGTAGAAATATTTAATAATCTCGTTGTGAGTAGTGGGAGCGTCTCTGTGACCATAGAGAGGAGGGGAGTCGGCGCTTCTTATAGAGGAAACGCGGTCGGCGAAGTCACGCGCGGCCTTGTGAGCAGACTCATTCAGGTTCGAGGGAGCACCTCGACCGACCCTACGGGAGCAGGAAACAAGTGAATTGAATGGTTTGTGAGGGCATATGGATTTGAGCCGCTAAGACGAGCAGCTTGCTTGGCGATGCAACCCTTCTGAAAAGCCCTAAGTGCCGTTTTGGAATCTCTACAGATCTCGGACCCATGACCGCCTAGCAGGGTGAGGGTAATGGCGGCTTGCTCGGCGATTCCGGGGCCTGAAGTGCGAGTCGAGGCGCTATTGGAAATCTTTCCGCTGGATTTAACCACAACGACGGCAAACGTCTTCCCGTCGCTGTACTCCGCGGCGTCGACGAAGCTTGCTCTAATGTCGTTTTGCTTGATCATTTTGAGGATGGCTGCTGCTCTGGCCTTGCGTCTGCCCTCGTTGGGGACGGGATGGACGTTTCGGCGCACAGGGACCACTACGAACTTGTCTTGAATGTACCTAGGGATCGGGGTACTGACCATCGGGAATCCCGTAGGATGGTAACCCAGCTCTTCGAGGATGGGTTTACTTGCCACTGTGGTGGTCAGCCGAGTGAGTTGCGCGTGTTCTTGGGCTGCGGCTATCTCCTCGGTGGTGTTATGTACCCCCAGCTTCAAGAGATCCTCATTATGGGTCCTGATGGGTAGCCCGAGAGCCCTCTTGACTGCATTGCGAATCAGAGCGTTGAGCTAGTGTCGCTCTGCTCTGAGCCAGTTGCAGATACAAATTGTATACGTGAGGTGGCATAGTACAAAGGCATTGATCAGCCTGAGGAGATTGTTTTCCTTCATGCCTCGGTGCCGGTTTGTGATTCTGCGAATAAGGCGGAAAGCGTTGTCCGTCTTTGCGATGGTCTTACGGAGAGTCGTTCCATTCTCGCCGTTGCATTCGACAAACATGCTCAGTACCGGAATAACGTCTACGTTGGGTATCACCCCCTACTCCCCGTCACAAGTGCGAAGACTGATGCTGCTTTCGGAGACTGGCTTGCAATCTTTCAGTCTGCCTCCCTTCTCTTCTCTGTAAAGCAGAAGCTCCGACTTGGCGGGGGAGCACTGAAGTCCAGTGGGGCGGAGATACTCCTCGAATACGCCGACCGCCTCCTGCATGGCTCCTTCGGCTCTGCCCTCTCAGCCGCCAGAGAGCCATATTGTGATGTCGTCGGCGTAGATGGTGTGCTTGGCGTCCTCGACGTGTGCCAACCTTTCGGAAAGACCAATCGTACAGATGTTAAACAGTGTTGGGGAGATGACGGCGCCCTGAGGAGTGCCCCGCGTTCCGAGGGGCACATCTTCGGATCGGAAGTGCCCAATGCGAAGCTTGGCCTTCCTGACAGTTAGAAAAGAGCTGACGTTGCTGTGGAATCTGCAACCGAGACCCAAGTCTGAAATACTCTTGACGATGAAGGTGTGGAGCACGCTGTCGAAAGCATTCTCGAGGTCCAGACCGAGCAGAGCCTTGACGTTGCTGGAACGACCATCCACAATCTGATGCTTCATTAGTTTCATGGCATCCTGCGTCGAGACTCCGCATGGAAGCCGATCATGTTGTACATGTAAACCTCGTTGTCTTTGAGGTACCCGCTAAGCCTGTTGATGACGACGCACTCCATGACCTTGCCGACGCCGGAGGTTAGAGAAATTGGTCTGAGGTTCTCTATGTTCGGGGCCTTGCCGAGCTTGGGAATGAGTACCATGCAGGCCGTCTTCCAATTCTGCAGGAACAATGCCGCTCTTCCAGCACTCGATCTTGTCGGTCAGAAAGACAATCGACGTGTCGTCGAGGTTTCTCAACACTTTGTTGGTGACTGCGTCCGTACCCGGCGCTGACTTGCGGTTGAGCGCGAAGATGGCCTGTCTGACCTAGGCAACGCAGAAATCTTCGTCCCGCTCGGGGCGTGGAAGGCCTCGGTGGTCCGGGAGTTGGGTCGGTGGATCCCCGTCGCCACCGACAGGCAGGTACTTCTGTATGAGTGTTGAGGCGAGTTCATCGACCATGTGAGACCTGGTGGCTTCGTGAAGGGCCCGGGCCAACGTATGCCTTTGATTTGACTTCGATCCGCTTTGGTCGAGAAGGTGTCCGCCAATGGAATCGCAGAGTTCGTCCCACTGCTGCTGGCATAGCGCCTTGCAGTGGTCATCGATAACCTTGTTGAGCTCCGAGATCTTCTTTCGGAGTCTGTGATTGAGCCTTTTACCATTCCATCGGCCGAGCAAGGCATTTTTAGCCTCGATCAGGTGGGCTGACGTCTGCTGTCCATCCGCTCGACATCGAGATCAGTTTCCACTTTCTTGGTGGTCGCTGAAACGTCGTTTCCGATGCCTTCACACCATTCTTTGAGAGTGGCGGGTGTGCTGGCTCTCTTGCGAAAATGCACCATCTTGCGAAAATGGCACCATCTTGCGAAAATGGTGTCAATCGATGAACGTGAATTCCCTGACCCTACTCCGAGACACCTTGAAGTTGGTCTCGAGAATGTAGTGGTCACTGGCGAACTCCATGGTGGTGTTCTCCCAGGCCACGTCCTCGACATTCCTCACGTAGATGAAGTCGGCTGTCGAGTCGCGGGTGACGGAGTTGCCGATGCGTGTAGGAAAATCCTTGCGAATGACCAGAGTGAGGTCCATTTCGTTGGCGTCTTGCCACAGGTTGCGCCCCTTGGTAGTGTTGTAGATGTAACCCCAGATGCTATACGGTGCGTTGAAGTCGCCGACGACGACCGCTTTCTTGAGAATGGTGTCGGTCGCTTTCTTGAGAATGGTGTTTGAACTGCTGGTGCGAGTCTCTGGGGTTGCTATAGATATTGAGGAAGAACACACTCTTTCTGCGCTGATTCCGCTGCGGTACGTTGAGGAGGACCTCAACCATGACATATTCGATTCTGCCACTCGCCAGGCTGAAGTCGTGGGTGACATCGATCAAGGCGCAAATCCCTCGCCCCCCGGGCCAGCCCATCACGGCCCTGTAGCCCTGGAGCGAAGCAGCGGAGATTAATATTTCCTGGAGAGCAATGACCTGAGGTTTGACAGCGAAAGACTTGAAAAACTGCTGCAGAGGGGCCTTTTTGTTAGAATACCCCCTGCAGTTCCATTGCCAAATGCGAAAACTCTCTTTGTATCTATCCATTATGGCTGACCTGACGGACAACCACCTAACGTTAGGGCTGTGCAAAAACTGGGACCTCCTGTCGCCGCCCTGGTGGGACATTGAAGTCTAGCTTCCTTTAGTATGACGGGAACGGTTAGCGGTTGTACGACGGAGGCGGATGAAGCCACTCGCGCCTCGATGGCATCGACGCGATCAGCGAAAGCTCCGAGGCCCCTGTTGGGGTCCCTGAGCGCAACCTGAATTGGGCGAACATTATCGGTACGGCAAGTGACGCTAGTGGTGACCTGTTTGAGGCCATCTGCCAGCCCAATTATACTTTGCTTAATCTCACTGACATCTGCACACAACGCTCCCGATTCACATGTTTGTTTCACTACTGCTCTGCGCCTGGAGGACGTCGCAGTAGCGCCTATCGGAGCTGGGATAGGAGTGTCGGTGGCCGTGACTGACGCACCGTTACCCTACACATTCGAAACGAGTTTCCTGATCTCTGCCATTTCGTTAACTAGCCTCTTGATCGTGTTCTTGAGGTCGTCGTTCTCTATGCGTGGGCGTATGACTTCCGCGTCTCCAGCTTGCTCTGGGGGCGGGTCGTTACGAAGTGCCGGAGCAGACTCGGCATTGGCGCCGGGCTTGGGACGTGCCAGATCGGCCGAAAAAAGGGTCGGCTACTTCCCGCAACGTGTGGAGGCGCGCTTAGGTCCGGATGCTGGCTGGGTTCTGGAACCCAGGCGGCCCCTGGAACCGGATCTGGACCTGGATCTGAATCGCAACAGGGATCTTGACTTCGAGCTGGCCCTGGAGACGGAGCGGCTCCTGGTGTGACCACTGGAGCGGCCACGAGTCCTGGAGATCCCCCTGGACCACGAGCGGCTGCGACCGTATCGGCATTAAGGCGATGCCTGCCGTGCTTGATTCGCGCCCTCAATGGGCGGGAAATGTTCGGCGTTCAGGGCGCGGCAGTGTTCCCCCCGTCTGCGCCTTGCGAGATACGGCGTTTGAAATCTTTGCTTGAACTCCTTGGCGGTGCTAAGGTGCTCCCCTTAGCACAGCTTGCATTTGGGATCGCACGTATGCTGAGCGTAGGGGCTCGCTTCTCCGCAACCTCTGCAGATAGCGTCGTTGGGCGAAGGGCAGACGTCGGAGTGGTGCCCGAGTCTGCCGCAGCTGTAGCACACGACCATTTGCTTGCGAAATAAAGTGCACCTGACGATAGTGCTTGCTGCCGTACGAGACAAAATTTGGCACCCGGTACTCCTCGAACAGCACCACGATGCCGGTGTTCGTGGTTCTTTTGGCGCCCAGCGCCATGGGATTTCTCGGGTTGACGAGTTTTTTGTCGATCTCCGCGGGCCCGTCGGTAAGGGAGATGCCTCGGATGACGCCCTTGCACGTGCAGTGGGGAGCGGCCTGGTAAACGCTCACCTCACAACGCTGACCGGTGACGGAGATGCCATCGACGCCGACGTACCATGCAGGGTTGTCCCGGTTTGGCGTGCTGATCACCGTAATATTTTGTTGAAAGTTTGGACACATCGGGTTGGTGTCCCGCGACGCCGAATCGAGCCCGGCAGCCTGCCATATGGCGTCGCTGACTGTGGTAGGTCCTAACTTGCTGATACACAGGCCTCCCCTGGGCCGCACGATGGTCTTTGCCTCCTCCTTGGGCAGCGGAGACATCCTGCCCCCTCGAATTATCTTGCTTTTAATGCTCGCGTGGTAGGCACGGCCCCGAGTGTTGAAAATTGCGTTATGCTGAACGTCGATCGCACTGGCATTGGGCGCGTTTCTCATCCTCATTAAAGAACGTCTGGCGGCAACAAGCTTCCACCTGGAGTCCTTAGTTAAGTCCTCGGGGGCTAAAAGCTCCCCTTCCACCTCACACTCCGTCATAAAGTCCGTGGAAGAGCTTCCGACAAGAAGAGACGGGCGAGCGATGATTCGTCGCGCGAACCCCAATAGGCTCAATGCACAGTCACAGCGTAGGCGAAAGGAAAGCGGCAAGAAATGTCAAAAATTCCACCCATCCACAAAAGTCGGGTATGGGCATGTTCCTCTTGACTTCACGGATCGGAAAATGTAGAAAGTTCAGTTGGTACACACTCGAAAAACATCCGGAAGGTTGGCAAAAAGCTGGAGCCGAGTGAACCACGTCACATGTGGCTCAAATCCACTTGTGGCCCACCCACATGCAGCAATTTCCCGTTGAAAAAGCTGCGGCCAGCCGCCCGCCGGAAGCGGCGACAGGCGGGCCGCGCGGACCAACTACGGCTGGACTGCATCCGACTTCCGGTTTAAATTGCGGTCGCAGCCACCACCTTTTTTTTTGTGCAGCATCACTGCGAAAAAGCGTCCCTAGTATATTGACACACGTCCGCACTTCAAAACTAAAGTATTTTTCTGCAGTCAAAGCGGTCCTGTCATGGCCACTATCTGGCCATGATCCAAGTATTGTCCCAAGTGACATTGAACGATTGCCCAGAACCCTCCGTGTACCGAAATATCTGACTCGAAAGCTTAACATGGATTGCGACATTAAAGTTTATTTCATGCAGTTTTCGTCTCACCTATAGCAGCTATGGTGGTGTTTATTACCTGCGGCAAACATTTGCCAAGAAAAAGGAAACTTCTTTTGTCGGCCATCAGTGATTCCGTCTTAAACGCTGAAGAGTGTTAGCCTTGGGACAAGCGAAGCACCCTAATATACACCCATAAGTGCGCCAAAATATTTACTGCCGTGACACTCCCCTATGTCACAACACGTTTTCTTAATGCGAAAGAGAAGTAGAAACATATGCAGTGTAACCAAAAGATGCTGTCCCGGTCGTATAGGCTGCAGATGGCCACAGTATTGTACTGCGTCGACAATTTTGTGTGTAAATTGATTTTGTCGTCTTATTTGGAACTTCGGACTGCAATACGCGCATTAGGAGTGACGCGTTCTGGCGACGCATCTAAAAGGGGTTCAAGGCAAATTGCATTGTGCACGTATGCCCGTCTCCGCTCAGCGGTCGGAGTATGATTATAAAGCGATCATGACAAGAGCTGTCTCTTGTGAGCACGAGCTGTCTAAGAGCCGTCTTAGATGATTTCTCGTCAATGACAGAGCATGGCACATGCGCATATCATTACTGTCAAGCGTCTTGTGAGGCTGGCTGATAGCATCATCGGCGACGTCACAAACTCATCATCATCATCATCATCATCAGCCTGGTTACGCCCACTGCAGGGCAAAGGCCTCTCCCATATTTCTCCAACAACCCCAGTCAATTGTGGCCATGCCGTCCCTGCAAATTTCTTAATCTCATCCATCCACCTTACTTTCTGCCGTCCCCTGCTACGCTTCCCTTCCCTTGGAATCCAGTCCGTAACCCTTAATGATCATCGGTTATCTTCCCTCCTCATTACATGTCCTGCCCATGCCCATTTCTTTTTCTTGATTTCAACTAAGATGTCATTAACTCGCATTTGTTCCCTCACCCAATCTGCTCTTTTCTTATCCCTTAACGTTACACCTATCATTCATCTTTCCATAGCTCGTTGCGTCGTCCTCAATTTGAGTAGAACCCTTTTCGTAAGCTTCCAGGTTTCTGCCCCGTAGGTGAGTACTGGTAAGACACAGCTATTATACACTATTCTTTTGAGGGATAATGGCAACCTGCTGTTCATGATCTGAGAATGCCTGCCAAAGGCACCCCAGCCCATTCTTATTCTTCTGATTATTTCTCTCTCATGATCCGGATCCGCAGTCACTACCTGCCCTAAGTAGATGTATTCCCTTACGACTTCCAGTGCCACGCTGCCTATTGTAAACTGCTGTTCTCTTCCGAGACTGTTAAACATTACTTTAGTTTTCTGCAGATTAATTTTTAGACCCACTCTTCTGCTTTGCCTCTCCAGGTCAGTGAGCATGCATTGCAGTTGGTCCCCTGAGTTACTAAGCAAGGCAATATCATCAGCGAATCGCAAGTTACTAAGGTATTCTCCATTAACTTTTATCCCCATTTCTTCCCAATCCAGGTCTCTGAATACCTCCTGTAAACACGCTGTGAATAGCATTGGAGAGATCGTATCTCCCTGCCTGACGCCTTTCTTTATAGGGATTTTGTTGCTTTCTTTATGGAGGACTACGGTGGCTGTGGAGCCGCTATAGATATTTTTCAGTATTTTTACATATGGCTCGTCTGCACCCTGATTCCGTAATGCCTCCATGACTGCTGAGGTTTCGACAGAATCAAATGCTTTCTCGTAATCAATGAAGGCTATATATAAGGGTTGGTTGTATTCCGCACATTTCTCTATCACCTGATTGATAGTGTGAATATGATCTATTGTTGAGTAGCCTTTACGGAATCCTGTCTGGTCCTTTGCTTGACAGAAGTCTAAGGTGTTCCTGATTCTATTTGCGATTACCTTAGTAAATAGTTTGTAGGCAACAGACAGTAAGCTGATCGGTCTATAATTTTTCAAGTCTTTGGCGTCCCCTTTCTTATGGATTTGGATTATGTTAGCGTTTTTCCAAGTATCCGTTACGCTCGACGTTATGAGGCATTGCGTATACAGGGTGGCCAGTTTGTCTAGAACAATCTGCCCACCATCCTTTAGTAAATCTGCTGTTATCTGATCCTCCCCAGCTGCCTTCCATCTTTGCATATCTCCCAAGGCTTTCTTTACTTCTTCTGGCGTTACCTGTGGGATTTTGAATTCCTCTAGACTATTTTCTCTTTCATTATTGTCGTGGGTGGCACTGGTACTGTATAAATCTCTATAGAACTCCTCAGCCACTTGTACTATCTCATCCATATTAGTAATGACATTGCCGGCTTTGTCTCTTAACGCATACATCTGATCCTTGCCAATTCCTAGTTTCTTCTTCACTGTTTTAGGCTTCCTCCGTTCCTGAGAGCATGTTCAATTCTATCCATATTATACTTCCTTATGTCAGCTGTCTTACGCTTGTTGATTAACTTCGAAAGTTCTGCTAGTTCTATTCTAGCTGTAGGGTTAGAGGCTTTCATACATTGGCGTTTCTTGATGAGATCTTTCGTCTCCTGCGATAGTTTACTGGTATCCTGCCTAACGGAGTTACCACCAACTTCCATTGCACACTCCTTAATGATGTCCACAAGATTGTCGTTCATTGCTTCAAAACTAAGGTCCTCTTCCTGAGTTAAAGCCGAATACGTGTTCTGAAGCTTGATCTGGAATTCTTCTATTTTCCCTCTTGCCGCTAACTCATTGATCGGCTTCTTATGTACCAGTTTCTTCCGTTCCCTTCTCAGGTCTAGGCTAATTCTAGTTCTTACCATCCTGTGGTCACTGCAGTGCACCTTGCCGAGCACGTCCACATCTTGTATGATGCCAGGGTTAGCGCAGAGTATGAGGTCTATTTCATTTCTAGTCTCGCCGTTCGGGCCCCTCCACGCCCACTTTCGGCTATCCCGCTTGCGGAAGAAGGTATTCATTATCCTCATATTATTCTGTTCCGCAAACTCTACTAATAACTCCCCCCTGATATTCCTAGTGCCTATGCCATATTCCCCCACTGCCTTGTCTCCAGCCTGCTTTTTGCCTACCTTGGCATTAAAGTCACCGATTAGTATAGTGGATTTAGTTTTCACTCTACCCATCGCCGATTCCACGTCTTCATAGAAGCTTTCGACTTCCTGGTCATCATGACTGGATGTAGGGGCGTAGACCTGTACAATCTTCATTTTGTACCTCTTATTAAGTTTCACAACAAGACCTGCCACCCTCTCGTTAATGCTATAGAATTCCTGTATGTTACCAGCTATATTCTTATTAATCAGGAATCCGACGCCTAGTTCCCTTCTCTCTGCAAAGCCCCGGTAGCACAGGACGTGCCCGCTTTTTAGCACTGTATATGCTTCTTTTGGCCTCCCAACTTCACTGAGCCCTATTTTATCCCATTTAGTGCCCTCTAAATCCTCCGATAGCACTGCTAGACTCGCTTCACTAGATAACGTTCTAGCGTTAATCATTGCCAGGTTCATATTCCAATAGCGGCCTGTCGGAAGCCAGGGAGTCTCAGCACCCTCTGCTGCGTTGCAGGTCTGACCACCGCCGTCGTCAGTTGCTTCGCAGCTGCTGGGGACTGAGGGCCGGGTTTGATTGTGTTGTTCATATAGGAGGTTGTGGCCAAGTACTGCACCAGGGTGGCCAATCCTGCTCTGGTGAGGGAGTGCGTTACCGGTTCTGGTCACCGGGATCGGGCCACACTCCAGGCCTGTTTATGCAGTTTTATCAACACGCGGATTTTTTTTTCTTTTTTTTTAATCCGGTTGAAAATTGCCCGCACCGGGATTCGAACCACGGACCTCTTGCACGCGAGGTGGGTGTTCTACCTTTACGCCACCCTGCACGAAGTCAGAGCACGCGTAATTTCTAAAGAGAAACTAAGGCCGCCGAGCGTACCAGTTTTCGAATACAGTCTACCGATGAGAGACCAGATTAACAGAAGCCCCATTCGCACAGCGTTTCGCTCGTAAGAGGCCATTGGTGAACCACTATTGCCTACATGTTCGCCGTGACTATCAGATGGTACCTGATCTGAGCGACCATTCTAATTTACGAATAGTTTTGTGAATACAGACTCAGAAGTGGAATGTAACAGTATGACCCACTGCTAATGGGAACAGGTAGGTTTGATTTGATGTAGAATGATTTAGAGGCACAGCGTGTAGTGAGGGACTCCGGATAAATTTTGACCACCTGCGGATCTTTAAGGTGGGCCCCAATGCCCGGGACACGGGCGTTTTAGTGTTTCGCCCCCATCGAAACGTGGCGGCCGCGGCCCGGTTTGGTCCCGCGACATCGTGCTTAGCAGCGCAACACCCTATAGCCATAACGGTGGGTCTTCCAGGCTCTGATGCATCGAGCATACGGCAGAGAACGAGGCAAAGAGGAGGAAGCGAGATGAGCACCCCAACACTCGTTCTTCTCCCATTTCTTGTCTTTTCTCTCACTAAGGCGTGAAGGTGGATCGGGTAAACACTGCACCGGTTTCGCGACAGTCCGCGCGTGCACACGCCGTCAAGAGCTGTCAACTGAAACCGGATGGCGCCCGGAGTCTCCAACGCTGTCCGCGCAACCGTGCGGCAAGAAGAGCCCGATCCTGGTCTCGGCAATGGGCCAAGGCAGCGCAGCCCACGACCGGCCTGTGCCGCTGAGCACGCGGCCCGACCCGCAGCAACACCGGGCCAAAACAGAATCGGCCTCCGAAAACAGGGTCGGCGGGTCTCTTTCGAAACCATGACGCAAGGCGCTCCCGGCCGCGGCTCGAGCAGCACCCTCATCTCCCTCCGCCCACTTTCCTCCCCTACATCTCTCTCTCTCTCACTCTGACTACACGGTGGCAGGCAACGATTTCCAGAGCGAGCAACTGTCTCTCGCCTCTTGTAGCTTTTTTTTCGACCCCGGCAGGCAGCAGCCACCGCTGACCGACCGCCAAGGGTGTGGCGTGGTGCCGTCGGGCTCTTCCGGCGCTCCTTGCGTGGCTGGCTGTGCCGCGAGTTTGAGACGTGCCTCAAGACTTGACTGACCCTGACCGCCGTGCACCAGTGGATTACGCGACTGCTCACGCACCACCGTCGTCGGCTTCAAGATCCAACACGTGCGCGAAGGCCAGGTAGCCTAGCCCGAGGTAACCTTGCAAAGGCGAGTCTTTTG